>NW_004949111.1:1251543-1258981 GCF_000317375.1 Microtus ochrogaster
AAATTAACTGAATGAAAAAAATAAAAATTAAAGCTGTTTGCTGGTTAGTCTTATACCAGCATGACACACAAGCTAGTATTATCTGAATGAAGGGAAACTCAACTGAAAAAATGCCTTCATAAGTTTCAGAAATAAGGCATTTTCTTAATTAGTTATTGTTGGGGGAATGTACAGTCCATTGTGGAGTGATTCTATTCCTGGGCAGGTGGTCCTGGGTTCCATAAGAAATTAGGCTGAGCAAGCCAGGGGAAGCAAACCAGTAAGCATCACCTCTCCATGGCCTCTGCATTGGCTCCTGTCTCTAGAATCCTTCCCTGTTTGTGTTTCTGTCCTGAGTTCCTTAGAGGATGAACAGTGCTGGTGTATTTTTGATGAGAGATTCTTGTGATTCTCTATTTGCTAGGTTTATTTTCACCTTCAGTTTTATATACATTAAGCATTACATAAATGAGTGGTATCAAATTCAGAATAAATCCACAATAGAATATCTAAGAACAAAAGAAGTATGAACTAATAATAGAAATTTTAAAAACTGAGGGGTGTAAGGCATATATGCTTTTAAATTTTGCAAATGGCCAAAGCAAATGAATGAATAGGAAATACAACTTTATGTTGAAGTAGACAGGAATAGCGTTAGGGAAAAAGTAGTAACTATTCTGGTTAAAAGGACATGACATGGCTCATTCACACATGAACTCCCAGTAGCTGTAGCTGATTTCATAATACATACATGAGATCACACCATTCAAAATTATAGCCTGAACTATCAAAGTGGTATAGCAATCTTCTCCCTTAGCTAAGGAGCTTTTGGCAGTTGATGTCTGCTCAAAAAAGTTGGAAGGCAGAAAAAGATGGTGGGTTCAATGGAGCTGGAAGGAGGTAGTGGTGGACTAACAAGATCAAATACATTATAAACATGTTTGATGTTTTCAAATAAGTTATTTTAAAAGAAAGGAAAATAATTATTAACTCATAATATCACAAAATAAAAATGAACATTATTTTATTTTATTTTTGATGAATAATAAGAACATACAAAATATTGCATACAATATATTTAGAATGTGATTTCTTTAGTATTTGTTCTGATTTTTATAATATTATTAATATTTTTGATTCCAAAACTACATGTGATTTAAAGCTTTATCAAGTTCATTATCAGTCTTTTGATGGTTAACCATACATAAGCCCTTAATTATTGCTTATAATACACAAAATTATTCACTCACTTCTAAAACAAGTAAATGACTTGAATAAATATTTTTACTGAGGATATAAAAATACCCAATATTTATAAATCTAAATTACTGTGAACAGTTATTGAACATTTTTGAAAATGGCTATTTTGAAAATAGTAATAGATATGAGGAATTGGTTAAAATAAGAGAGGCTGGAATCTTGTATTAGTTATTTTTCTGTTGCTGGGACAAAATACCCAACAAAATCAACCTAAGAAAGGGCTTATTTTGGATCATAGTTTATGGTAGAATCTATTCTGGGCGAAATGTCACTGTGGCAGGAGGAGGAGCTTACTGTTCATATTTAATATATACTCAGATCCAAGAGAGTGAAAAATTTTGATGCTAAGCTCTCAGTTTCCTCTTTTGATTTGGTTCAAGATTCCAGCCTAAGGATCACGAAACCCTCCTTTAAGTCTGGTGTTACATCGAGATGAATGGATCTAATCTGGCTGAAAAAACATGTTATGGCTGATGAGCAAGTAAACTCATAGTAGATGTAGCTGACTTCATAATACTGGCATAACATCTAAACCATTCAAAAAATGCAGCATGAACAAGGAGAGGGACTCAGAATTCTACTTCCCTAGCTGAGGAACTATTGGAAATTGATGTCTGCACAGGGAAGTAGAGTAAGCTTTCTTTGAGGGTGCAGCTGCTGGTAGGTTTCCTATGCCCTAGTGGATAGTCCCACTGTCACTGAAATGTGGTCAGCAATAGTTGGATTAAGGAAGAATAACTAGATATCTAGATAATTCTACAAAGGTATGTTCAGAGGTTTTTCTACTGAAAGATTCTAAATCCTGTGTAATTGACACCAAACATTAAGCATTTGTTAATTGCAACATTATTCACAAATAGGGAAACACCTAAATTTAGCATAGATGATTTAATGGATAAATTATGGTATATTCATACAATGAAATAGTTATTATACAGTACTGAGAATCCAGTGACATAAAATGTCAATGAATTTGAAAGATTTTTGTGCTAGATAGAATTATGTACCAACAGCAGGATAAATACTACCTTAATCAACTAATATGGTATATGCTTAAGAGCCAATCTCATAGAAATGTGGAAGGAAAAAGCAGATGCTAGGAAGTTATAGGTAATGGAAATGTGGAATTGCTGCATATTGAGTGTAAAGTCTCAGTTATGCAAGAAGTATAAATTCTAGAGATCTGTTACACAATAACACTATAATTAATACAGCATTGCACATTTAAATCTGTTAAATTGTTAGACCAAAATTTAAGTATACTTACAACAATAAAACAATGAGCCAGTAACATATGGAAAAGTGTATTTGTTGTCTAAAATTAACATATTCTTATTGAAAATATTAACAGAAAGGCCATGGCTATTTACAGCTAAACAAAAGACAATGACAGCCTTGAAAGAAAGGAAGTAATCTCCAAAAATAAACTCAGAAAATCAGCTCGATATATGAAGGCAGAATATTTGGGCTGTGAAATGTTTTTCTTCTAGTCCTTAAGTTATTCTCTCCTTACCTAACTTCATGTTATTAAGAGTCTTAAAGGAAGAATGACATCATTTTGTGATAGGATCTTAAAGACAAATGTTTGTTGGCAATATCCATGTTAAGTACTGTGGTTTTATTTCTATATAAATGTATTCCCTGTACACATAAAAGAGCTAGTCATTTATGAAAGTAGTTTGTACCTAAATTATATACTGCATATGAGAAGTACATATTTATATACACAGATGGACACATTGACACACACACACACACATAGATATCATACTGGGATTAAAACCTTAGTTCTTGCAGGCTTGTTTTCCTACTCTAGTATAAAACATGTTATTTATGACTTTTGAGATATACTGTTATTTAAGATTTACTATATTATTATACTTATTGAAACTTACTATATTATTATAGTTTCTGGATTAGAACATGCATACACCACGTACTACCCTAGAATGTAAATAAATAAAAAGCAAAAAGCAAGTTTTTAATATGTATTTTTTATTTTGATCTTTAATACATTTATTATACATTCTAAAAATATCTTTTGAACTCAAAGATCAGGTGCGAAGGTACTTTCTATATGCTCTTTTACTGTTTTGTATTAGTGTAATACAACTTGCAGTCAACTTTATTTTAGCTTCTTCCACAGTGTGCAAAGCATTCTGACATATCAAAATTAGTCAAAATGCAGTGTGAAGTCGAAACTCTTCTAAAACAGAAAGCAAGAGTCATCTACTGAGAATTTTGAGAAACTTCAAGGCTTTAAGGATTTCAGAGAAGTCTGTCAACCTGAGAGAATTTTTCATGGCTTTCTTCTAGGCAATATTAATTTTGTGTTTCACAACATGTTAGAATAGAGGCAGACAAATTATAGCTTGTGGGCTAAATAACACAAATTAGCCATTTTTATGAAGCACAAATTAAGATTCTATTTTATATTTTTTTTGAGACAGGGTTTCTCTGTAGCTTTAGAACCTGTCCTGGAACTAGCTCTTGTAGACCAGGCTGGCCTCAAACTCACAGAGATTCATCTGCCTCTGTCTCCTGAGTGCTGGGATTAAAGGCTTGAGAATATGCCTGCCAGTGCCTGGCTCACTAAAGAAGGTGCTGAAGGTGGCGTCTCCTCCCTCAATGGTCTTGTCACTTGGCATCTGGCCATCAGCTGGATATCATGTTACAAGTAGTAGAGATACCATTAGGCATTGTTGATCTGGACACCAGCCTGCCTAACATTTATGGAGATTCACATATGTATGGTAGCTACAGTTTAGGAAGCCAGAGTGATCGCAGTGGACAGAAGGTTCCAGTTACCCTCCCCAAGAAATTAAGAGTAGAGTTAAGTAACATAATCAATTGTTGAATGCCTTTCTTTCTGAAAGCAAAAATTCAGGTTGTCTTTATTTGGGAGTAAAACTTAAATAATATCTTAACAGATCTTCTTCTGGTTTAGAAGCATTTAAACTTGTACATATTTTATAAACTATTATAAATGAATTTCCCAAATTTTACCATTTCAATATTTTTAATTTTTATTTAATTTTTTTTATTCATTTTACATCCCAACTTTAGCCTGCCCTCTTTCTTTTCCTCCCAGTTCCTTCCCCTACCTCTCCAGCACCCCCCTCAATCCACTGCTCTGTATTCACTCAGAAAGGGGCAAGTTTCCCATGGGCATCAGCAAAGAAATGCAATCAAGCTGCCATAAGACCAAGCACCAACCCTTGTATTCAGTTTATATTTCCTATCCATTAACTTCTTGTAATAGAAAATGTTAGCTTTTAAACATTATTATTCTGAAAATTAATTTTAGCGAATGATGTTTATAATAGACTGATTATAGAAATCTATCCAAATGAAAAATGAGGGGATAATAAAATTAAACTTGAACAGAAAAGGGAAAATGGTGTAGGAGGCCCTTCTGTATTTGTGTTGCGTTCCTTGGTTATTAAAGAAAACCACCTTGGCCTACTTGATAGGGAAGAACTCAGGTAGGTGGGGAAGACAGAACAGAATTCTGGGAGGAAGAAAGCAGAGACAGGCAGATGCCATGGTTCTTCTGCCTGAAACAGATGCTGGTTAGAAAATTTTCTGGTAAGCCACAACCTCGTGGTGATATACAGATTATTAGAAATGGGTTAAACTAATATGGGAGAGTTAGCCAATAAGAGGCTAGAAATAATGGGCCAGGCAGTAATTTAATCAATAGAATTTCTGTGTAGTTATTTTGGAGGTTAAGCTAGCCAGGCGGTGGGATACAGCCCGCTCCTTCCTCAACACTCTTTCTCACTCCAAAGCAAAACTAGCTAAATTTCCTTAATTATTTTAATTTTCATAAAACACAAATGTGGCATTCTAAAATTATTCAGATATTTGAATCGATAATGCTAACGTTTACTGCACACTTATGGATAAGGAAATATTAAAATTTCTCAATTTAATGCCTCAGCATATATTCCACATAGCTATATGAAATACTTGTTGCTACGCTTCATTTTATAGATGAGAGAATTTGAGGCTCAGAGAAATTCAACAGTTCACTGCAATTCATAACAGCATTAAATAACAGAAGTGGAATTAGATATTTCCCAAAGGCACTCAATCATGCCTTTCTATGTGGAGTGTGCAATAAACACAAATTTCATCTGGTGGGCAGTCCTTTATGCTATAATAAACATTTGGGGAAGTTGGTTTCTTTAATTTAATAATACATTCCATTTCTTCTGTTGATTAATTACTTATTCATTTATTGTATTAGAAAAATGAACAAAATGTTTTCTTTTTCATTCTGGTATCTTTATAAAAGCAGTAATGACCAACATTCTAACAAATTGACTACAAACTGACATAGACAAGGAAAACAAAAATGATGTCAGAGAAAACAAAAACTAACTACAATATTACACTTTGTCTGTTATCCATAACAATTACTCATTAATTTCTACATTTGGAGCTAGCAGCCAAATTAAAAATCAAAGGATCAGAGGAAAACTGGCTTGAATCTGCTCAGCATAAATATATATTTAAAATTAAGCTCTGCCTTGACTATGGTAAAATTGTCTTGAACTCCTGAGGTATTGATTCAAGTAACTAAACTTAAAAACTGCCCATTTCAGTTTTTTATTGACAAATCATTATGAAAATTAATGATATATGATTTTAGAATTGTTTTATGTCAAGATCACTACACCATTGTTCATTCCTTGTTGATATTTGGTAAGTTTCACATTTGCAATTTCAAAGGACGGGTTTCATGTATTAGAAAATACCCTAAAATAATTTTCATTTACAGTAAAAATTTGTTTAGTTTACTAGAATTATGTATATTTCTGTGTATCTATATGTCAAAATATTATCCTTTATTCAAGAAAACCATTCCCATTTGTTCATTTAAAAATTAAAAAAAAATGTTCATCCTCTCATTCTCATCTCGGGTACATAATTTCTATTCTAAGTCCTCTTGTTAACATAATTGTCCTCCATGATAAAAGGTAAGTCAGACTTGGGCAAGAAATAACTTCTGCTATATGAGAAGAATAACAGCACTATCTCATGATCTTAAGGGACTTGCAAAAGTATTTCTCTTCCTATCCAATTTTAAATGATGTAGGCTACTATTAATATCTTATTACTTATTTTACTGGACTTATTGATGATTAATTTTGGACTTGATGATACAAGTCCAATAATAATTTATATAAAGGTTTATAGAACTGAGAAAACAAATGCCAATGAAGTGGAAAGGGTGGGAATGGATGTGTGTCTATTTAACAACAAGCAAAATAAATTTTGGTACAAAAGAATTTTCCAATGCTATAATGACTACAGATACCAAGAAAGAATAGTCATAATTGAGATAATACTCAATTGGTGATTTGGCTGTATGGGAATATAAAGTGAAAGCACAAAACTGGTTTAATGATCATATTTGGTGAAAATCATATCAAGTTAAATCTAGCATTTCTACTACTCTGACCTGGCCATAAAAGCAGTATGAACTGGGAGAGAATGCCTAAAAATGTTAGGCATTAAATATTAAGCAGTCAATATTACATGATAATATATTAGCATATACTGAGTCAAAATTTAAGAATTATTTCCATTTTGCCTGGCAAACTTAATAAAATTAAATAAACCAATATATACATATCCATCTTTCCTCTCCAAATGCATGCAAATCTTATCTTGTACTATTTCTGCCCAATGCTGTCTAACTGCATCATGAAAAACAAAATTAAATAGTAAATGGTAATGAAATGCCACTTGACTAATGGAAATAGGCCAAGAGAGGACTGAATTGTAATCCTCTTAGTAAGAAACTTTATTTCATCTATAATGGCAGATATGAAGACTTTAGCTACTCTCAGCATCTGATTAGCATAATGACACAATGTGAATTTTTGAAGTGAAAAACTGTGTATAATAGTGTCATAGTAATGGAGAAAGCTGTAAAACACAAGAAATTGGGTTTTATATTATTGTGAGCAGACAAGAAGTGTAATTTTGTACATTATGCTTGTCAAACACACTATATAGAGAAATTAGAAAATTCTGATGTCTTAGCAAAGGAGATACATTCCATATATAGAAGAGACATTAAAAGAACATGGTTCTCTAGGTAAAAATTGGTCTGTGTGTGTGTGTGTGTGTGTGTGTGTGCATGCACATGTGTGTTTGTACAGACACACATATACATACACACTTA
>NW_004949111.1:1259081-1274819 GCF_000317375.1 Microtus ochrogaster
TGTGTGTGTGTGTGTGTGTGTGCATGCACATGTGTGTTTGTACAGACACACATATACATACACACTTATGATATATATATACATATATATATGTAATTATTAGAGACAAGTAAGCTGGGTGTGGTGGTGTATACCTTTAATCACACTCAGAAGGCAGAGGCAGGAAGATCAAGCCCAGCATGATCTACATAGGAAATTTGATTAAGTTATATCCAGATTACATAATGATACACAAGCAAACAAACAAAAATGAAAGAAAAAGAAAAGAGTGAAAATAACATTAACTTTAGAAGAAAGTATTATGATATCTTTATTTCTCTTCATAGAATGGAATAGATGATATATAATGCGGGGAATCCACAGAGTTGGATATTATAGAAATAACAGCATAGAAATAATCTAAACACAAAATGATTAGAATGTCCATCATTACCACATGAGGATTTATTTTTATTACTGCCTATACATCTATTTTAGGGACACATTTTAAATTAGTTTATTTTGTTTTGTTTTTTAACTTTATCTTATTAACTTTTATTCTTCTCTCATAAATTATATCCCAACTGCAGTTCCCCCTTCCATTTCACCCAGTTCCTCCCTCTAGCCCCCTTTTCCCCATATCGACTCCTCCTATATATCCCAATCAGAAAAGAAAAAAAAAAGAAAGGAAGGGTTGAAAAGAGAAGGAAAAGAACAAGGTAAGAAAGAAAGAGCAGGCCTCCAAGCAATATCAAAGTAGTTATTTCACTTTTGTGCATTTAATCAAAGGACTCTACATCTTACAACAGGTTTACTTGGTCAACCATGGTTGCTGCTGCTCTATTTATAACAGCTAGAAATTGGAAAAACCCTAGATGTCCATCAGCTAATGAACAGCTAATGAAAATGTGGTACATTTACACATGGGGATATTATTTATATGTTAAGAAAATTGAAATTATGAAATTTGCAGGTAAATGGATGGAACTATACACAACCATTCTGATTGAGGTAGCCCAAGAACAAAAGAAAAATATTCATTTTTTCTCTTATTTGCAGATGTTACTTTTAAGCTTTAGGCATGTGTGTTTTAAGCACATTAACCACAGAATTTAGATAACTATTAAGGGGCCATCAGGGTAGAGGACAATTTTCAAAAAAACAGAAATAGAATATAGGCCTATAAAGAGGTAAAGAGGAAAGTAGAATAAGGTATTTAAAAGTAGGGTGGGAAGGTGGGATAAAGAGAATATAGGCAAAGACACAATACTAAAATTCATTTGTAATGTCAAACAAATTTCTTTAGAAGATTTCTAAAACTATATATTTAAAATGAAAGGGATTTAAATGAAGTCACTACATAACAGGCTACACAATGTTTCAATTAGCTATTTCTGATGCAAAGTAAAATCCACAATGCCAGAAATGGATTATGTATTATTGAGGTTCTAGCCAAAGTGGTCTCATACACCACCCAAACATGATAGGCTATTGCCAATGCTGTTGATTAGCATCCATAACCTTATGGTACGTCCCTATTGGGGAAGACTAACACTTATGTCATCCATGGTAATATTTAGCTGTTCCCAGAAGCTTCATGCCTACTGACTAGAGTTCATGGTGCTGTAAGAAACTTTTTATACTACCAGAGGAGAAACATAATCATCAGGAGCACATAGCTACAAACTCTGTGACCTGCATCAACAATCTGCATGCAAATATACTGGTGCAATAAAAATACAAACTTGGGCGGTGGTGGCAAATGCCTTTAATCCCAGGACTCGGGAGGCAGAGGAAGGCGGATCTTTGTGAGTTCGAGGCCAGCCTGGTCTACAAGAGCTAGTTCCAGGACAGGAACCAAAAAGCTGCGGAGAAACCCTGTCTCAAAAATCCAAAAAAAAAAAAAAAAAAAAAAAAAAGAAAGAAAAAATAAATAAAAATACAAACTTTTGGGAGTAAATAGCCACTGCTTGCTTGGATTTAAGAGACACTCCATGAAATGAAACCCAAATAAAGGACTGTTAATGATGGCAAGAACCTTAGACTAAATGGGTCATGGTCCTTGGGGAAATCTTAGATTATTATTCTGCTATAGGAACTTAGTAAAAAAAATTAATACTTTTGATCCATATATCACTGTGCCACTCAAATTTCTTTAGAGAAGCTTCTTCTTGCCATAGATAATAATTAACAGTGACATCCACAACTGGACATTATTCAGAGAACAGTTAGTTGGAGCAAGCACTAATAAATGGGATGTCTTCTTCCAGTAAGGATCTATGTAGAAGAGAAGGTGGGAGGTTTGTAAGAAATGGATATGGTGAATGAATAAAAAGAAATAGTGTCTTCATGAAGCAGCAGGACTGATGCACTTACGACCTCACTGAGACAGTAGCAGCAAGCACAAAATCTATGCAGGTTCAAGCCAGAAAAAAAATCCTAACACTAAAAAGGGGTAGTTGATTCAAATTTCTACACTGGTCATGAAGGTATTTGCAGTTGATACCTTCTGGAAAAGGGAAAATAAGTTGTCTGCAATAGCCTGGCACTATTATCAACTACGATCCAGGGCAGGCCCCATGCCCAGGAGCTGTTGTCCTACATTGGCCCACACAAAAATAGACTTAATTTTGGTTTTTTGTGTTTTTGATCTTATTGTTTCTTTCTTTTATGATATTTTTTTAGTGCTGAATATAAAAAGTACCTAAAATTGGGAGCATAAGAAATGGGGAGGATCTGGGAGTAATTGGGGGAAGGGATAGAAAGTGACTAAAATATATTGTATGAAAAAATAGTGATAGATATTGCCGTATCAACTCTTCCTTAAAAATAAAATAAAATATAAACATCTCATGTGGTTTCTTTTATTTAAAAGACCTATAGTCTTGACTATAATATGAGAAAAGTCAAGGGTTTTTGTAGAATTGTACATAAATAAAATCAATTTGAAAGCAATATGAGTTACATCATGGGGTCTGTATTATCTCCTTGCCTTGTTTTCTTGTAGTTAACCCTTAAGGCTTAACTGGAAAAGGACAATAGAATGGACAGTGAGTGATGGTGAAATTCATTCATATCATGAATAATATATGGTAGTGGAATTGAGAACTTCTTTATATTTTACTATAGTTTTCCAGAAATCTGTCACAAAAAGAATTCTTCTTTCAAAATAACATTTTAAAAACTTGTGAGCCTAGCCATTAATAGCTGGACCATCTCTCCATTCAGCTACAAATCCTATGATCTAAAAGGGTAAGCCAGTATATGTTGGTGCAATAGTGGCAAAAAGACTGTGTAAGTATCCACCAAATATCTTATTTGAGTTAAGGCTCACTCCATGAAATGGAAGGCATACATAAACCTGGGAAGCCATGAATCTGAGACTAGAAGGGCCAGGAACCTAGGAAATGTAAAGTATTGCTGCTTTGTTAAAGAAACATACCAATAAAATGACACTTAATGACATTGTGCTATGCTCATAAATTTGTTCATTATTCAATCATCATCAAAGATGCTCCTTCCTACAGCAAAGGAGAACACCTATAGAGACCCATAATCAGAAAATTTGCAGAGAGTGAGAGATCATGGAACACTCATCCCTAATAGTGAGGTCTCCACCAAATCCCTATCTGAACTTAGGGAATTCTGCAAAAGAGAAGGCAGAAAAAGTGTGAGATCTACAGGGGATAAAGGATGCCAAGGAATCAAGGTCTTGTAGACACAACAGAGATGATGCACATGTGAATTCACAGAAACTGTGGCTCATACACAGAGACTAAATGGGACTACCTCATGTGGAGTTGTAGAGTTGAGAGGAGATGTGGAAACGTATCTCTATCCCTAACCCAGAAGCTATCTCCAATTGATAACCACTTTCAAATAAAAGTAAGTTTTATCCAAAGGAGTCTCACTCAGGAAATAAACACTTCTAAGGACAGATCCCACACCTAGCAGTAGATGACCAACAAAAAAAATGAAGCCATCATAATTTTTGGAGTTTCTTTGTTTAATAATATTAATTCAGAGCTTTAAAAATATACCTTAGTATTCCTTTGTGAATATATATCTTACACACACACACACACACACACACACACACACACACATATATATATATATATATATACATACATACATCTATCTTACATGTGTTTTCTGTATATATTCTTAATTGTATTCCTGTGTGTGTGTGTGTACATGTGTGTCTCTGGTCTATAAGAATCTCATATGGTTTTATTTTGGCTATTCTTGTTTTGTCCTATTTTGACTTGTTTTTGCTTTATCTTATTTTATTTTGTTTTATATCAGTTTTATTCCTTAAACATATGTTTGACTTCCAATAATAGGCAGAAAGAGTGTGTATCAGGATCAGAAAGGAGATGGGGAGGAACTAGAAGAAAAGTAGGTATAAACATAATAAGAATATATTGTATAACATAAAAAGCCCTGTCTTAAATCCAAACCAAGTTAAACCAATCAAAATGAGAAACAATAGTAGAAACATACCAAATGGCAATTCATTTAGTACTTTACTATGTATATTACTGAGACAGAAATTGACAGTTTACCCTTCTCTCCTGTATTTTAAATTCCACAGAATCTGCAAAGCTCCTCTTTTGTAATATACAATTTATAAAGACTAATACCTACTTACAAATTGACTACTTACTTTATGTACTTTTTTCCAAATAGTGAAGCAAAGTGATTTAACCATATCCATTCTATAAAGATTTGTGAAGTAGCTTAAAGTGAATCTCTGACATGATAATTTTCCATTTTAAAATGGTACAGTTACTTCAATTACTTAATTCCACAAAATCCTCTGTGCAACTTAATCTCATTTCAACTATAATGCTAACTGCAGGCTTGTATTTTTTCAGAATGAAACAGTCAAACATGAAATTGAGAAAGGAGTATGGTGAGCAGCCAACAGTTAGAAAATTGTGTTTACAGTTTGAATTTTTCTCCCTTGAATTAGCTGTGGTCATTTTATACTTGGGTTTACTTTGTATATCTGCATAGTTCTTTAAAAGCCTTTTCAAACTCAGAAACACCATGATATTTTAAAGTGAGATTATCATGGACAGCTCAGTGGAAATAAAATAACCAAAATTCTGTGCAGGAGTATTGTTTATCCTCAAACATACAATATCTATGAAAATTTGTTGTGGGACCTGGGGAAGGCAAGGAAAATTTTTGAATACTGTGAAGAATGTGATTGGCAGAATACATATTTTCAGCACATATAGGATTATTTTGAAATCATCCAAACTGCTCATCAGAGAGTTGAATGGAACCCTGGTGATAATAGTACATTATAGTTATTTTCCTTTTGTTGCTAGAAAATAGAAACCAAATAAGAATTTTCCACATTGTTGAACTTGTTTCTATTCTTGAATTGAGCCTTTCCCTGTTTGTATTGTGAATCATTAGACTTCCTTCCATCTTCACTGTCCTCCATTAAACACCAGGATACCTAAAACAAGTTGCTGCCATTGTAACTATTTAAGGCTTTTATGAAGGAAGTGCATACTCCCCCCCCCCTTATTTTTTATCATTCAAACTGCATTGTAAACTTCTTAAGGGCATGATCTTTAAAATATTTACAATCCTATAGTAGAATTTAATAAGCATCATTAAATATCAAAGTGGCACAAGGCTTTAAGTAATACTATGGACTATTTGTCAAGAATTTTCCTTTAGAAATACCATGAGAAATTGTTACTATAAACCCCAGAATTTCTCCAGGGAGAAGCTGAGTGTAGTATCTGTTCTGTCTCTCAGGCGACGTTGCTGTAATCTTTACAACCATAGAAAATTACTAAGGGTGTTTTCTTCTTTATATTTTTGTTGAGCTTTAAAGGTTAGTTTTACAATATTGGTGCTTTTTCTGAAACTTTTACTCCAGAGTCAGACTTCCACTTTTATGTAAATAAATATATAGGTAAGAAATTTCCAGTTTTTTACCAAATAAAGTGCAATTACTTTTTTTCAATTTCCTGTGCTTAATCATATTCCTTGTACTGCACTGTTATTTTTGTTAATACAATTTAGATGTGGAAAAAGAACATCTTGAGCTAACAAACTGTTTTACCTTCTATGTTACATCTTAGTTTCAAGGAAATGAATTCTCACATACCAGGCCTGTTATTTTGAACATTATTTGCTTATTCTTGTTAAAACTTCACGTTATATGCTAATGGATTAATAAACTTGGAAAAGGAAGTGCCTGAGGTTTTAGAGAGCTAATTATTAACCTAGAGATTTGTAATTACATAATGTAGTTAAATTTTATGATGGGAAATAGAGCCATTTATTGTCTTATGGCATACCTCATTTCTACTACTGGCTGCATCTTCATTCAGAGAGGGAGTAAAAGTACATGGATTATTGTCTCTAAGTCAGTCTAAGATTATTTTATAAAAGTTTTTGAAACCTTTTATTAATAAAAGTAAGTTTATTCATTAATAATGGTACAATTTAGAATTATAACATACAAATTATAGAAAAAACAATATTTATCTTCTAAAATGGTGTATATTCAGGAAAATACTTCAGGAACTCATATACTTCTGTATATTTTGTTTTAAATCACATTTAAGAAAATTTAGCCTCAGCTACTCTATAAAAATAATGGTTTTTATTCCTAATTCTTTCATTTGAAAACAGTTTCTAGTGAATAATGTGGTCCTTAGAAAACCACAATAATATTTTTGCATAATAATATGCAACAAGCATACCTGGAATAAAAATTTCCAGAAATATATAATTATCCATGTGAATGAGCACTTTAAATGAATTTTTTCTTTGAAAGCATAAGAAATAAAGAAAAATCATGTAAAACCTTGTGTGCTTGTGTGTGTGTGTGTGTGTGTGTACACATGGAATCAAATAATGTTGACATAAGGTGATATTCAGGTATGCCATGTCAATACCAGTTTCTGCTACCCTGATCATTTTCTATAAATCACTTCACTATGGATGAGCTGAGAATTTCCAAGTATTTTTAATATACAAAAATGCTTCTTTCCAAAAAGTTTTATTACAGAAAGAAACTCTGAATCTTTAGGATCATGGTCACTTTAATAGTTGTTATTGCTAATTAAAACATTGTTGACCAAATTCACATGATTTTTAGTCCTAAATTACCCATAAGTTATATATTATTAATCATGTGAACTCCTTAGAATAAGGTTATGTGACCAAAGGATGATAAACAAAACAGCGAGACACTTGTGGCTGCTCCAAATAGATTCTAGCATTGATTTTTTTTAAATAAAAACATTCATGCATTTTTTTGTGTTCTTAAAACATGTACCAAGCATATTACTCAGTATAACAAATCTGTTTGTATTTTGCTTGTATGAGAAGACAAATGCAAGAGAAAAACGATTTATTATGGAAATAAGAGCTCCTATTGGAGAAGAAAATTGGACTGATCAATTCAGTCTCACCATAACTCTAGGCACTAAACAAGGCATACAAAATAAATAGTAATAATATTCATTGTAAAATGAAAAACATTAAATATTTTTTTCTATCACTATTAAAAACAATAGTACTTTTTGTTTCTTCATTTGTGCTCAAACAATCCTTTAGTTTTTCAAATTGTAACTTACTTAAGATGAAATTTTTTTCTTATACATACAAAAATGTATAATTTATAAGTTGAAATGGGTTTTTAACAAATGGAAGTTAAATTTGTTTTTTTTTTTCTCACAGATACTTATCAGGTTCTTATCAGGCTTCCTGTATACACGTATTGTAACCATCAGTGTTGTATGGGTGATCGTTTATACACACATCATCCTGTCCTGCAACCTGCATTCATTTAAAAGGAGTCTTACACTGATGAGGACTGAAGACATATTTTACACATTTTGATTTAACACTCACTTGCACTGGTTTCTTAAACTATGTTTCATGCCCAGAAATAAAGATAACCATGACATTTTTAAGAACTTCTCATTTTTGCATTACTATTATCTTATTTTTAGTATTTATTTTTGTATTACGTTTGAAAACTCTCTTCTCTCACTGTTTCTGTTGTGCAATCTAGTAAAAAAATGCATTGGTATTTGAACATACCAAGCACATTTCAGGCACAGGGTCATTGAAATTGCTGTTTTACTTTCTTAGAGCCTGCCTACAAATACTACACAGCTGCCTCTTTATTGTATTAGAAAGAATAATAGAATAAGTTTCAACATTTTTAATTCATGTTTCTCCTTATGTGGAAGTATTTTCCAAGTAGATTCTATATTACAAATGGGTTTGGACAGAGAATGAAAGCCCATACTGAAAGTGTCTCTATATAAATATTTTGGCAAAAGATCTTGTACAATGTCATGTTTATACTTCCTACAAAGGGCATAGGTCTCTGTGCATGAGGCATACTGTGTGGGAGCAGAGTATCCAGTTTCCTAGATAGCACAATGCCACTACTGTTACAGGATGGCTGAGAACTCACCTCTATGTCCAAAGGACATGAATGTGATCATAAAATCACCACAATGAACAGTGTAATGTGAATTTGTTTAGTTCACCATTTAATCTGAAGATGTTTTGTACTTGATTCAGGTGGTTTTGTGGCAGCCTGTAGTACTGATTTGCACAGAAAAAAATGATGTATAGTAGTTAAGGACTCTTTAAAACCACTTATATCCATTCAAATTTATATTTTTGTTTGTTTATCCCTTCTTTTTCACTCTGTCTCTGAATATAACTTCATAATATGTATATGTTATAAAATGGGATACTTCCTTTTATTCCATTTCATTACTAACATCTAGAATTCCTGAACATAATGGATATTCAGTATTTGTGGATTTACTTAATGAAAATTTCTGTTAATACAGTTCCCATTTCCTATTCTATATGGATATTTACAATGGCAATTACAACTTTTCAAGGCAAATTTTACTTGAAAAATAAAGTACTCAGTGAGACAGAATTTTAATTCTCAGCACATACTCCCAAATTAGAAATATATGCAGATTAATTTTTCTTACAGTTGTCAGTTTTTTAAAAACTTCATAGGTCCAACAGGCCAGTGATATGATCTCCATTCCTTTTGATATTTTAAACTAATAATTTTTTAACTGGAAGCTCTCTGTTAAGGTGTATGTTAGTACCATAAGTGTGTGAGTGTGTGTTAGTACCATAAACAAGTCATATACATTTTATTCAATAATTGATGTTTATATAGTGTGGATTAATGGGTTTTTTTTTTTGTTTTTTGTTTTTTTTTGGTTTTTTGAGACAGGGTTTCTCTGTAGCTTTGGAGCCTGTCCTGGAACTAGCTCTGTAGACCAGGCTGGTCTCGAACTCACAGAGATCTGCCTCCTTCTGCCTCCCGAGTGCTGGGATTAAAGGCATGCGCCACCATCGCCCGGCTAATGTGGATTAATGTTAACACTGTGATTTTCACCTAAACACTAATACAATTATTTATTTAGGAGTAATTAATCATGGCTATACCTCAATATCTTGTCATTTAGCACAATCATAATGTAATATTACATTGTTTATCTTTGGAACTTTATGGTTAAAACAAAAAAGAGAAAATCTTTCTTGAACTAGGTAGTTGCAAACAAGCAACGATACAGAGTTGGCAGATGACTATCAAAAAATCAAATGACAAAAGAATTCAGAACTATGATGAGGGGAATATTGATATATGCATCCTCACAGTGATTAAGCCTGTGGCAGACATTCTTAAATATACTACTAACTTGTGATCCAAGTTCGTAAGTATATATTTGAATTTTTAATTATTATAAAAACATATTAATAGAAATTGACATAGTGATTTTAATTTCCTTGGGGAATTAATTTGACTTATTTTGTAATACTGGACACTAATAAATTAGCTCATTATGGGTTCAGGTTTTATAATATTTACAGAAAGTGGAATGTCTTAGAAAGTATTCGTTGTTGAGGTATGAGAGCTCACCCATGCTAGATTTATAATTTCTCCATACTGTTTGCTGTTTTTATTTTATCTGAAATTGTATCAAGGATATGGCAGGATGCTGCCAATTTAGTGAAGTCTTTTTTTTTTCCAGTTCTCCAATCTTGCTACAGAAGAGAGAATTAAAGGAACACAAAATCCTAGAGCTTTTCTTTGAATTATCTTGGAACAAAACATGTAAATGTATAATAGGTAATAATAGACATAATATTTTATCTAATAAAGTCCTCAATTTAGTTTTCCCTTCTGCCTTCATAGTCTTGACACATGCATAAATGTTTCCTGTGTTTATTTTAAGAAAATAGTAACTTTCCTATGAAAATTTAATAATGAAGAACAATTCCTTAGCAGATGAGAAATGTCAAAATCATAAATAAAATCATCTGGTGTTTTAGACTGGACAAGTACCTGTCGTTTTCTTTTAGTATCTAATTTCTTAGACTCATTTTTATTTTTTATTTTTTAGTTTTATTCAGAGATATACCCAGAGCTTTCTTAGAATATGATAGTGGACTTTTAAATTTATATATAGCAGAGACAAATATTTCCTTTAACCTTCAAATTGTCAGTTAAGAAGTATGGAAGTAGTTCACAAGAAAATGCTTTGAATTGAAAAACACTAATTTCATATTATTTTGAAAGTCTTTTAGTTGAGCTATATTCTCTATTCAGTCATTGTAGTTATATTTTTTGTAGTCATATTATTTTTCAGGTAAATAAAAAATGCATATGCTCACAAAGAAATGCTTGATATTTTAAAAGATCTTTGTTGCAAGTGATCTAATATTGTGCTTAAAGCCATTTGACAATTTTTACCTGTTTACAGTTCATGAAGACCAAGTTCCTATATAGCTGTCATTTTGCATATGTGATTTTTCTCTATTATGATATACTTCATTTTCTTTTGATATTCTGTATTAAACTCATGGAAATAAGATTTAATTTTCTAAATATAGTGAACAGACCCTCACGATGAAGAAAATATCCCAGTACTTAATAGAAACACAATATCAAACACCTAGATTTTCAAAGAAGTTAGTATAGTTTCATTCTACATTAGTATGTGATTTTTTTAATACATCAAAGCAAGTTCTTTATTCTACAGCACTTCTAAAACTTAATTTCAGTTGAAAATTTAATTATGACTTACCAAATTAATAATATAAAATTTTAAATGGCAATACAAAACATGGGCAATGCACTAGGCTTACTTAAACTTGACAGTGCTAAAGATAGCATAAATATTTCTTCCGTTCAGACCTTACTGATGAGAGCAAGTTAGGTTAAAATCATATAAGAAATCTACCTCAAAATATGCATTTCATTTTCTTATTTTAAGATCCTGCTGATGTAAGCAGATTTTTATTGCTTGTCCCATGAACATTTCTGTTACAAACTGGCTATGAAAGCAATGCCACTTAAAATGACTGACTTTCAAATGCCAAGGAATTTGATATATTCTTACTTTAAAAGAAACACAATTTTTAAACTACTACTGTGTCCTAAGCAGAAAACAAGTATATGCTCTGCAGTTAGAACTTGGATTCATTTTTTTTCAAAGTTGCCCAGTTCACAAAATCAGAAAGAGTTCTTATTTAATGCACTTGTCAAAACAATTCTCACTGTGGGAACATCTAAACTGTTAAAAACATCTACAGAGCTTAGTAACGTAAAGAAATCTCTCTTAAAAGCAAAGGAAAATTCTGAATATAACAGAAGTAAAGCTACCATAGGAATAATAACTTCTCATTAATTATCAAAACATATGCTTGATTACAGTGTTGTTTCATAGACCAGAGGCGGGGGTTTCTTGAAGACCCTGATTGGCTGCTCACAAACTCAGAGATAGTATAACATTTCTATTTAGAACGAAATGGGAGTTTTGTAGAATAAATTAATCTAGGCTAAAGCTTTCACTTACATAACCAAAAACTCTTACCGTGATTTAGAATCTTCTATTTTGTCATCACCCATCATCTCCAAATCTTGTGAGTGCTTCTCACAAGCTTCTTTGAGCAAATTCTCCTCTGGAGCCGCTTTAGGAGTGCCTTCATTTGCTTGAAGATGTACTATCACGTTTTGTTGGTGCCAATTCTGAAGGACTCTTTGATGGGCAGGGGCTGGTCCTGGCACCGGCGTCAGTATATTGTGGTGGACAGGACTATTGCCTTTCTTCAGTCCATTTCTGTCCCGTGAGTGGTTCTTCAACCTGCCCTGCACCGGGGTCCCTCTATGCTCATATCCTTCCTGCTGAAGGCAGCTTCCAGTGTTAGGCGATCCTTGAGAAGGATGACTAAACCATCTCCAGCGAAGCCTCAGGATCTGTTTCACATCAAACTCTTTCTTGCCGGACACTGACATTGTTGCCGGAGGAAAGACAAAAGCCTTCTCTAACAGAAAGGAAATGGAGCCTTTGTTATCTCTTGTTTCGCTGCCTCTTGTGTAGAACTAACAAAAGCACAAGTGCTGAGAGAGAGAGAGAGAGAGAGAGAGAGAGAGAGAGAGAGAGAGAGAGAGCAGTCTTTCTTGCTTTCTCTCCCCTCCCCCTCTGCCAGTGATACACTGTGAATACTTCCATCCTAGCTGAAGCAGAAAGCTGCCGCTAACAGTGTAGGTGGGAACCCATACTGACAGGATGATGAGGTCAGACCTTAAACAAGTAAATCAGCTTAGCACAGGAAAGCAGCTACCACAAACACACTCCAGCTGCTAGATTTGCAAACTCACAGCCCTCACGCCTGAACTCGTAAATATCTAACCCAGCTTATTTGATGCCAAAGTGCATAGCTACTACATAAACACAGACATGTGAGTAAGAGCAACATGTTTAAAGTCACTTCTACATTCCCCGTGCCCTCCCCACTGGCATACTCACTTCTCAGTAACCCACTTCCAAAACTGTGCTAATTTGTCCCAGGAGAATTTGTCATGGAGAATTCGTTATGATCTATTTTGAGATTCTTCTTATGTAAATTTGAATATAGCTCATTAAGGAAAAGCATCGTATCCTCAGTACCCTTATGCAGATCTGCAGTTATTACATGCAAAGCTCTTCTGAAAATGTCAACGACTCTGGATAAACATTCTGTTTGAAAATAGAAAATATAAAAATAGTAAAATCATGTTGATTAGCCATGACTACACCCCCACACCCCTACAAAACACACACACACACACACACACACTCATCCCATTAAGTGCTGTAGGAAGAGTAACTAACTTAAGTAAACATATGGAGAGACAGTGCTTTTCTGATTTAACTTGAAAGGGATGTTTTCTGTCGTTGACCATAGCTTGAAAATGAACGCATCTTCTGGCCTCTTGCCTATATAAACACCTCTTTATCATACCCTGTACTTTCCCAGGCAGTGATAAGGCTTATTTTCTTTGTTCAGAACTCTTTCAAAAAGGATGCAGCAGGGCATGTTTTAAATTAACTCAAAATCACCACACTGTTGAGTCATATCCAAATTTTTTTGACATCTAGTTCAGAATGACTATTTTATGCCAAGGCAAATATTTTTAACTCAAACTAACATTTATCATTAATAGAATACCAACATCATTGTGCAGTTTATTTTGAAGTATATCCAGATCTTGTAGTTTACACTCAAGTTAGTAAAAAGGGAATTTATCTTAGCACATCCTTAAAATCAATATTGAATTGGTAAGATTTTCAGTTTCGGATTTGTTGTTAATAAGTTGTGTGTCCCCAGAAAAAAATATTATAATATGGAGAAGTTAAATTGATGTATAAGTAGCTACCAACACCAGTGCAAAAAGGTTTTAAAAAGAAATTAGAGAAGGAAATTAACTCTTCTAAGTTTGGGGTATATCTCTAGTTGTTTATAATTCTAATTACAACTTTCCCTTTTCCATCTTGCTTTTGTCAGCATGACTGTTACTTTATGGCAAATTGACTAGGCTAAAAAAATCCCCAGATATTTGATTAGACACTCATTTGGCTGTTTCTCTGAGCATGTCAGTGTAAGTTTCATATTTACATCAACAGAGTGAGTAAAATATTTTGGTATAATTCTGTGTGAGACATCTAACCAGTTGAAGGCATGAATCTTTGTTCAGATTTGAACTAACGTTGCCTTTTTCTGGGACTCATGCTTGAAATCATTCAAACCCAAACTATACCATCAGAACATGTGTTTCTCCAGCTTCCTTGCTGGAGGTCTGAGAACTCCAGCCTCTTCTTGCCCACCATGCACCACATTAGCTATATTCTTTAGAAAGCTCTGGCTAATTCAAGCTTGTCTGATATTCAAAAGTCACTAAAAGACATACTGATCATATATAGAGCTCATTTTAGGAGTTATAGGCCATTTATTCTCAACTCTAAATTTATACTCTACTTCCCCATAGATTATTTAGTCCAAGTGTTAGCATCTATAGTCACCTGTCTTTGACAGATTGTGAAGAGTACTCATCATGCAAATTCTAAGTAACTGAATAAAACCTCAAATAGTTCTTTTTATATGGCTAATGTGCACAAACAGTTAAATATGGAATCCTATCTTATTATCTAAGTATGTAAGATTCCACTAAATACCTAGGATTCATGGCATATGTTTTTACCCACTATACATAAAATACAGTGCTGCACAAAGAGAAAGTAAATTGTATGTGTCGGATAGAATGATTGAAGAGTTTTAATAGATGTGTACATGATGTGTGACAGGAATAAAAAGTACTGAATTTTAATAAATTTAGCTCTAAACAATGCCAAGGTTTGAATGTAGCTTCCCCCACTAGAGTTAATGCGCTGGAAGCATCTTCTGCTAGGAAGCCATGGGAGGTGATGGGTGGGACATTGAAGGGATGGAAGTGATGGGAGTAAAGAGATTAGAGAATCCATCATTAGAAAGAATTAACATAGTTGTCATAGGACCAAACAGTTTATCAAATAGAAAAACACAAAATACAAAGATTGATTCTTAAGTTATTCTCTGACTTCCTGTGTCATTATGTGGTTTTTCTTCCCTCTTGCAAGTGCTCCTACCACTATGATGAAATTATGGAAAAGATTACTTTTACCTAGAAGTAGATTGCCAAAAGTGTTATAGCTTTGACATGCTAAATAAGAATTCATATTAACTTATTTAAATCAGTAACAAGATAATATCACATAGAATCTAGGAACATATTATTGAAGTATTAGACTTCTGAAATATTCTATAGCAGAAAGAATATACAATCATGCAAAATTGGTCACTGTTGTCATTTAATTTTAAAAACTAAATATATGTATTATATATAGCTATTAATAATAAAAATTGGCTATATTTTTAATTTGCAGTCTATTCCTTATTTTGTATAAAAATATGGAAAAGTGGACATTAAAATAAAATACCTTTCAGTGTGTGTGGGGAAACCTATGTGTGTTTTACAGTGGAATCTTTTTTCTTCTGAAACTATTTTCCACTTTTGAGTACCTTGCTTTCAAGTAGAAAAATAATTGGGTTTGAAATGCATACAATAATTAGAATTAATATATCTATAGTTTTATATAATTTAATGTCTAAATTTTGTAAATATCTGTAGTTAAATTTCATTCCTAAATTCTTTTTTTTTGTTGTTGTTTTTTTTTGTTTTTTATTTATTTATTTTTTTTATTAAGAAAGAAAAAAAAATTTCCGCCTCCTCCCAGCCTCCCTCTCGAGTCTGAAGAGCAGTCAGGGTCCCCTGCCTGTGGAAAGTCCGAAGTCCTCCCCCCTCCATCCTGGTCTAGGAAGGTGAACATCCAAACTGGCTAGGCCCCCACAAAGCCAGAACTA
>NW_004949111.1:1284372-1293906 GCF_000317375.1 Microtus ochrogaster
TGATCCGGTGACAAAGGGCCATTCCTAAATTCTTGAAAATAAGAAAACTTGGAAGTGAATTTAGAAATTTCAGGGTCATAAAAAGAATCCACTCCAAAGTTTCTGAGTTTTACATATTCAGTATAATATTTAATAAATATGTATTATTCAGTACAAATGGCATTCATGTACTTGTTAAAATGCTGAAAGCTATACATACATTGACATAGGATGAAACAAATTGTGCCCTATAAATAAAAATTTATAAAGTTTAAATCAGAAAATTCTGTATAAAATAATATTTATTTTCCACCACTACAAAAATATAGATAAACACACAAACCTGGCAGTGACGTGTAGCATGTCAATAAGTGTATATACACATATAAATTTATAATTATTTTAAGCAAATATAAATTTTGTTTTAATTATTTTTTTTTCGTTTGGTTTTTCGAGACAGGGTTTCTCTGTGGTTTTGGAGCCTGTCCTGGAACTAAGCTCTGTAGACCAGGCTAGTCTCGAACTCACAGAGATCCGCCTGCCTCTGCCTCCTGAGTGCTGGGATTACAGGCGTGCGCCACCATCGCCCGGCTAGCAAATATAAATTTAAGGAAGTAAAGCAGTATAGACTGCATTAAACATACTCTGCCGATTTTATAGGTCTACCAGTTTCGTTTATCACAGTCATTTAGTTACCAATGTACTTTCCTTCTAAGATATTTAATCAAAATTGATTCAAGAATGTGAAAAGATTCTTTTGCTCTTCACAGCAGAGGCTGATGAAGAAATAAAAACTACAAAAATAGTAAAAGATTCTTAATTATAAAGAAAGTGTATTTACTGTGAATTGGTCAATTCAATTTGAAATTGATTGATTTTAATATCTTAGGAAAATATTGGCATGATTAACTTCAACTGTACTTTGAATTTTTATACATGGAGTTCAATATTGGTCAGGTATGGAAATAAGTATCTAAGATTCTTTTTTTATATTTTTGCCAAAGTAAGATTTGAGAATTTTGAACATAAAATTGCCATCAGATACATGTTGAAAGGTTAACATTTTCAGTAATAAAAAATTTACATTAAATATACAATGAAATATCACTTTTGATCTATTTTTTTACTTTTAAACTGTACTTAAGGCTTGGAAAACATTACAGAGAACTAGGCACAAAGATTTTAAGTGACAGATGCTCAGGAAGTCAGCTATGAGACTGTGTCTTTTAGAAATGGCTGCCTAATAAATTCAATAGACATACTGATAAAGATGGAGTCCCACCCCCTGGACAAAGAAGTACAGGCAAATAATGACTGCTATGTTTGGGAGAGGAGAATTAACCTCTCCCAGGAATAAGCCCTCTAAATAGTTACTCATTACAAGATGGTATTAATCAAGGAAAACGAGGTTATCAATTTAAGAGGGAGATGGGAGAGACTGGAGAGGGAAGATATATTGGGGGAAGAAGTAGTTGGGAGGAAATGATAGGCTATATTTTAACCTAAACCATATTAAATAAATAAAACAAGTGTCTAGAAGATGTTCAAGTAAAGGAAACTTTATACATTTGATAGGATGGTAAACCAGCATAGTTATTGTAGATGATAGTATGAAAGCTACAAAAAAATAAAAGTAAAACTGTCATATAAATCAATAGTTTTATGACTGGGAATATAAACAAAAAAATTGATGTCTATGCATTGAACAGGCATCAATACTACTATATTGATTGAAACTTTATTCAAAGTAGTGATGATAGAAAAAGAACTTAAGTGTTCATCTGTGGGTAAATGCACTAAAATTCTCATGTAACTACACAAATCAATAGCCGTTAGACTTTGAAAACACAAATTATGTCACTTGTGACAGACAACAACACTGAACCTAGAGGGAATTATTTTTTAGAAGAAAAAGCAAGAGTCAGAGAAACACAGTACTAGCTAATCTATATATCGAATCAAAAGGGAATGGACTCACACAATTACAAAATAAAAGGATGATTATCAGGGCTGGGAAAGGGTTTCAACTGAAAGGGGGGAAAACTAGTTAAGGAGTACAAAGTTTCAGTCAGATGTCAGAAGTGAATTTCATTGTTCTATTCAATAAGATTGCTGTAATTAATGATGGATTGCATATTCCAAAATATTTGAGCAATGATTTTTTTATAGTCTTAGCATAAAGGAACAATAAATAATGGAAGTCAAATGATGCCAATAAGCCTGTAATTATTTGTCAATTAAAATAAATGAAGTAAGTTTATCTGCCAATTTGTACAGAAATGGAAATAAAAATATAGAGGAAAAAAAATAGCTACTGAGAGTCAGAGTTTAGGAAATACTTTTTTAAAAGTTAATCTTTTTCACACAATACATTTTAATTATGTTTTTCCCTCCATCAACTCCTCCCTAATTTTACCCATATCTTTACCCCCCCACACCCTTCATGTTCCACCCACCTAATTTCATGCTTTTCCTTCCACTCAATGAGAACCTGCTATGTTCAACATGGGGTTTAAATGACACTAAAATATAGTAAAGAGTAGATTCATGCTGAGATACCCACACCACACAAATTAGGCACAGTAGAACAAAGCTAAAGGCTGATTTATTTGTATGATATAATTCATATACCGCAATTCCAACATTACTTAAAAACATAATATTGTGTAGAAAATAACACTGAGCTCATGCTCAGAAAAATTCTATTCAGTATTTGTTTACATTGTATCATGTAAAGAATAAGAGGCAGAGATATTTCATAAGTCATTCTTTAAACTAATTATCTATCAAACTGAAATAAATTCACATGAACATTATATAACCAGCACTTTCAGCAGTTTTGGAGATATGAATTGTGAACATACAGGAAAACGCACATAACTCTCAGTTTTTACTAAAAGTTTTCCGGATAATTGGAAACTGCAATTATTATCAAGGGTCAGTGAATGTATTTATACAGCTGCTAATAATAACTCAAGAACTAAATTTATAATTTTGTTTCATTTAAATATGATTAATGTCTACTTGATCATGTAGAAATGATGGGCTGGCTTCACAGAAGGCATATGGTGTGTATTTGAGATATTCTGAGCAAAATTACATTTAAAAGAACATCCTAGATTTTTTAAAACAATTACATACAGCAATATATCTAAAATAATGACATACAATGAAATAATCATAGTTACTTAAAAGGAAATAATTTTAGTAATAGTATTCTCAGCTTCCTTACCAATTCCATCTAATGGAAAAATCATGAAAAAATTGTCCTGTGCTTCAGAATTTATACATAAAGGAAAGTAAGGAACAGTGCAGTGTTCTGGTGTATAAAATGTATTGAAAAAGGGCAATTTAAACTATAAAGTGTTTGTAGATATCTGTAAACAATGTAGAAAATGCCTTTTTATCACTATTAAGAGTATTTTTACTGTTAGAAACATGTATTTACATGCTTCTTTCTGTCTAACAACTGCAGTGATAGAACATTTTATAATTCTTAATTCTCAGTTGTAAATAAATAATATATAATAGAATGGTGTCTTAGTTAGGGTTTCTATTGCTGTGAAGAGACACCATGACCTTATGAAGGAAAATATTTAATTGAGGCTAGCTTACAATTTCAGAGATTTAATCCATTATTGTCATGGCAGGAATCAAGGCAATATGTAGTCAGACATGGTACTGGAGAGGTAACTGAGAGTACTGCATCTTGATCAGTAGGCAACATAAAGTGAACTGGGACACACTTCCTCGAACAATGTCACACCTAATCCAACAAGGCCATACCTCCTAATAGTGCCACTCCCTATGAGCTTATGGGTGTCAATTACTTTCAAACCACCATAGATAGGCACACACACTGCAATTATGAAAATCGAGGTTTACAGACTTATATTTAAAGAAATTACAGTTCTTTTGTGGAAGGTAAATAAAACACTCTTCAAAGAGTTAACTATCCACCTCAATAATGTATTTATCCATTGTGAGTGCATGTGTAGTTTTGCCAGTTTTGCAAGGTCAAAGCAATGTAATAAGGAAATATATAAAATTTTGCTGTCAGAGAAAAAAATGCTACAGAATTAAGATCAGAAAGATGAGGGAGGTGCCTTGATCTTCCTGTATTTCAAACCTTTTTATCCCCTCTCTTTAACAATATTCCCTGAACCTTAGGTGTGGAATTGTTTTGCAGATACATCCACTGAGATTGACCCCCCAAACTCTGTGTTTTCTGCTGATTTCTCTGAAAAGAACCAATTTTAAAAACATCAAGGTACATCAAAGCAATTCAAAATATAGACAAACTGAAATATCAAACACGAAAAACTATCAGAAATATTAACAAATTGTAAAATTATTAAATATTATTGCATAGCATCAAAATATCAATCATTGACTATAATATGAAGTAATATCACAGGAAATCATTATCAGTTATATTAGAGTAATACATTATCAAAATACTTTTTATATAACTTCACTAAATTGAAATTTCACAATACTCAGCTATAAGGTAGGTGTTTAACTCCAAATATATGACTGTGATAAATATGTGAGTAGTGAAGATACACGTACAGCAAATCATTTTGGTAGTACTATTTTTAATGTCATAAAATCAGCCTTGATTGGATGGTATGTGCCTAGGTTTATTGTTTCTTATTATGCCAAGTTCCATTGATATCCCTGGGAAGCCTGTGTTTTTCTGAAGAGAAACAGAGGAAGAGTGGATTTTGGGGGGAGGAGAGATGTGTGTGAGGAGAACTGGGAGGACTAGAGAAGGAACTGCAGTCTGATGTAATGTATGAGAGAAGAATAAATTTAAAAATAATTGTGTTTGTGTTTTGCTTGCATGCATGAATCTGTCCCACTTCCTTCCTTGCCTGATGTACATGAAAGGCAAAATAGGGCTTTTCATCCCCTGAAACAGGAGTTGCATTTGGTTGTGAGCCACCATACTGCTACGGAGAACTAAAATTGGGTCCTCTGCAAGATCAAAAAATTCTTTAAAAATCATTAAGTCATTTGTATGCCCTGTAGATATGTTTGTAACAGAGTGAAACTAAAATAAAAAGTAAATTATATATGTATATATATTATATGCATATATTATTTAAATAAAGGAGTATCTGCAGTATAAAAAGGAAATAATAGAACAGTATGGGTTAAATTGGGTGGAAAATGAGAGGGCAACATACTAAAAGTAATACTGTAAGGGATATATAACATTGAATATATTTGAAAAAAGTTGTAGGGAAGTATATTTCTGTAGAAGCTTCCTAAAGTATAGAAATACACACATAAGAAAAAGGATATATGGAGCTGCTATATAACAGGGCGAAAATACCTAATCAGCCACTTCAGGCTAACATATAAAAAGCCCTATGCCCAGAATGAGTTAGTATGTAAATATTTAATTAAGTAGAGTAGTTTTACATGCTATTGTTTGGCCAGTTCAATAATGGCTGCCTGCTGATAGAAACATCAACAAAACAGTCCCTGAATCTTGATGTCTAAACCAGTCTTTAATCTATGTTGCAATCCTGAATAAGTAGGTTCTAATGGCAGTGAAGCCATATCAGTAATGGGATGGAGGAACTTGCCAATGAGAGTGAGAGAAAGCAAATAAAAAGTAAAAAGTTTCCTTCATCAATGTCCTTTTATGTAGACTGCTAACAGAAACTGTGGCTGAGATTTAGGGCAGGTCTTCTCACCTCAAATGATCCAATCAAAAAACTTATTCACAGATGTTCCCAAATGCTTGAGTTCTAGTTAATTCCAAATGAAACCAAGTTGACAAGAAGTATCATAGTTATCCTCTAGAACTTGATGATAAAACTCTATTGCTGAAGAAACTGCATATCTTAGTTTAGAACAGGAAGAAATCAGTTGGTACACATATGGAAGCTTCATTTTTACTGACTGGTTCTCATGGTGCAGAAAAATACTATGCCAGCTACCTGGAGAGAAAAGTAAACAGCAGTATTATACAGCTCTAAGTCTTACCAACTACAAGAGAAACTGGTCTGAAAAGACCTGTCCACTGCTGCAATAGTGGAACAAACATCACAGAAGCAATCAACCACTTTCTGACTGGATTTAATTTCAACTCCGCAAGGTGAAAACCACACCTGGTACTGCATTTGTTTATCTGCTAAATAGATACTGTACTAAGCAAACTCCTAATGACTTATTACTGTACTCATAGTTTCTTACATCTCACCTCCCTCAACAGAGAAGCTTCTTCTGGAAGAACACAGATATTAATAAAGTGACATACAACTTGTAGATGTGCAGAGAAAAAGAGACTAAGAGTGCATGGGACATTTGTATAACAACCTCCCTTCCAAGGTTCATTAATCATCACAGAAAATGAAGCATAAAGATTGGCATAAAGGGTGAGAGACATTATATGACTATAAGGAAATAATGTTTTCAGGGTAGAGCAGAATAGTTGAACATATAAACTCATATCAGTTTTTATTAACATACATAATACCTGAAAAATCTCAAGTCAGAACAAGTCCCAGCATGGAGAGAAGAGGTAGGCATAAAGTCCAATGCCTACATAAAGAACTATTATGAACTGACAGTTGCTGGGTGAGGGAGAATCAGTTATTTAAGGCTAAGTGCCCTAGTAGGATGACCGTAGTCCATTAGAAGACCACACTTCCAAGAATATGTAGACATGATAAATTAAACATGACATTTAAAAAATATAGAGGTCACACATTTCAGTATGTGGATTTGGGAGAAAGTATAGTATAGCCAAAAATAATATTGCAGGAGGAATTGTCTATCAGTGTTTATGATAGAGAAGGAGAGCTTGGAATCAGAGAAGCACAGTGTTGAAGTGGGCTAAACATTGTCTTATTGCATATATTAAGTAAGACAAACCAATGCAAATACACACACACACACACACACACACACACACACACATATATATATATAAACAGTATGTGCATTAGAGAATATATTGTAAGACAGACACACACACACACACATATATATACATTAGATTTAGAATGTATATAGTTAATATGTACATATTTGAAAAACATACACTTACAGGAATGATACAATAACTTAATGAAACTTTTATCAATACTACTAAAATTTCTTGTAGATATATACAGGATACAACAATATTTATGGAGAGGTATAAGCCTAAAGACAAGATGCAAGAATATTTATGAAAATATGTATAAGACTAAAAGGTGAAAACAATATTGCAAGTAAAAATATAGAATAGAAGTGAAATGAAACATAGTAAAGAATATTGGGAGATTAAATGATTGAGTGAGAATAGTGCAGTAGATTTGGATTAAGGAAGAGATAGTAGGCCCATTAGACAAAACTAAGGATATATAAAACAACTTTTTGGAAATCTTAAGTCAATGTGCTAATTTCAAAATACAATTTTAAAATAAACAGAACTGGAAAATAATTACACTACATTTGCGCTTAATACAATTCCCAAATACATTATTTATTAAATGAAAACCTCAGTGGAAATCATCAGATTCCTCCCTACCACTTACTGAAAAGTTAAGTCCTAAAGGTCTCCGAAACAACATGGGTTGTTGTAAATGTCATTGGTTATCTCCCAGAACTTTATGGTAAGCCCCTTTATATAAGATACCACATACTCCATTGTATAAATTTACCACATTTTCATTATCTACTCTTATGTTGGGGGGAATCTAGGTTGTTTCTAGGTTCTGGCTATTACCAATAATGCTGCTATAAACATAGTTGAGAAAAATGTCCTTGTGTTATGGTTGTACATCTTTGAGTATATGCCCCAAAAGTTAAGTATTGCTGAATCTTGAGTTAGATTGATGCCCCACACTCTGATAAACCACCACACTGTTTTCCAAAGTACTGTACAAGTTTGGATTCCTACTAGCAATGGAGTTTTCCCCTCACTTCACATCCTCTCCACTCCAGCATAAGCTGTCATCAGTGTTTTGATCTTTACAATTCTGATAGATATAAGATGGTATCTCAGAGTCATTTTAATTTTCCTGATAGCTTAGGATGTTGAGCAATTTCTTAAATGTCTTTTAGCCATTTGGGTTTGTTCTGCTGATAATTCTCTGTTTAGATGTGTACTCTATTTTTAAGTTGTAGTATTTGGTATTTTCGTGTCTAGTTTCTTGAATTCTTTATATACATTGGAGATGAACCTTCTGTCTGGTTGGTGAAGATCTTTTCCCATTTTGGGGGCTGTCACTTTGTCTTATTGTGGACATTGTTTTACAGAAGTTTCTCAGTTTCAGAAGTTCCCATTTATTCATTATTATTCGCAGTGTCTGTGCTAATGGTGTTATATTTAGAAAGTGGTCTCCTGTGCCCATGTGTTCAATACTACTTCCTACTTTCTCTTCTATGAGGTACAGTGTGGCTGGATTTCTTTTGAGGTCTTTGAACCATTTGGACTTGAGTTTTGTGCATGGGCATAGATATGAATCTATTTGTATTCTTCTACATGGTGACATTCAGTTATGCCAGCACCATTTGTTGAAATTGCTTTTTTTCCATTGTACAATTATGTCTGCCTTGTCAAAAACCAGGTGTTAATAGTTGTATTGATTAATATCAGGATTTTTAATTCAATTCCATTGAACCATGTGTTTGTTTTAATGTAAATACCAAGCAGTTTTACTTACTATTGCTTTACAGTAGAGCTTGAAGTCAGAGATGATGATGCCTCCAGAAGTTCATTTATTGTATAGGATTATTTTGACTATTCTGGGTTTTTTGTTTTTCTCTATGAGGTTGAGTATTGTCCTTTTGAGTTCTGTGAAGAACTGTGTTGGGATTTTGATTGTGATTGCATTGAACTTCTATAAAAAATCTCCCCGAGTGAGGCAATCTAGACCCAGAGTATCATAAGAGGATATGTAAAGCAAGGGCTAACCAGGTTACAATCCACAAACCCAGAGAAGATAGGTAAAAGAACCACCCTTAGAGGAACACACATGGAGGGCTTCAGTAAGGGAAAATAGTTAAGAGCTTCTGGGTAAACTGGGAGACAGGGATAATAGGGAAGGAATGGAGAGTGGGAACATGATGGATCAAGAAGGCTGGGTTGAGGAGGGACAGAAAGGGAGAACAATCAAAGAGATATCTTGATAAAGGGAACTGTTATGGGGTTAGGGAGAAACATGATGATTGGGAAATTCTTACGAACCTACAAGGATGACCCCAGCTAAGACTCCTAGCAATAGTTGAGAGGGTACCTGAAATGACCTTCCCCTATAATCAGATAGTGACTACCCTAATTGTCATTACAGAACCTTCATCCAGTAACTGATGGAAGCAGATGTAGTGGCGCATAGCCAAGCACTGGGTTGAGCTCCTAGAGTTCAGCTGAAGAGAAGAAGGAGCGACATGAGCAAGGGGTGTCAAAATCATGATAGGGAAAGAAGAGAGCTGTAATAATGGGAGCGGCGGGGCTGCGTCCCCAGCACCCCAGCCGCACCCCGGCCGCCTGGCTAGCTTATGCCCCGAAATAATTACACGGACACTGTATTCTTTTAAGCACTGCTTGGC
>NW_004949111.1:1294196-1295001 GCF_000317375.1 Microtus ochrogaster
CTCACTTCCTCTTCTGCCCAGCATTCTGTTCTGTTTACTCCTCCCCCCTATGTTTTAACCTATCAGGGCAAGCAGCTTCTTTATTTAATTAACCAATGACCTTCCTCCATCAAAGAGCAACTGGCTTGCCCAAGCTACTGGGAGCTTACAGACTCTAGACTGGAACTTGCTTGTGAGTGAACTAGACCCACTGAATGTGGGTGAGTTATGTGGCTTGATCTGTTGGGAGGTTCCTGACAGTGGAATGAGGATTTATCCTGGATGCATGAACTGGATTTTTGGAGCCCATTCCCTATGGTGGGATACATTGCTCAGCCTTGATAATTGGGGGAGGGGTGGGGGAGGGGCTTGGTTCTGCCTCAACTTGGAATTCTAGTCTTTTTTGACTCCGAAGGGAAGCCTTACTGCCTCTGAGTACTGGATGGGGGGGTCAGTAAGGGAGGAGTAAAGGGGTCAGCTGAAGGAGAGGGAGGAAGAATTGGGGTTGTATGTAAAATGAAAAATAATTTAAATAAAAATATTACCACATACTTTGGTTGTAGGACATAGTAAAATAAGTTTCAAACCAACAGGGAAACTTCTTCTCTACTGACTAGCAGTCATTATACCAGAAAGTGTTATAAGCTGCTGAGGGAAAAATATTATCAATGGTCTTACTCAAAACTGAATGCAGCATGATGCAATAATGACCTGCCAGAGAAAGTGTGCACATAGATCAAATGGTGGCAAGGCTATTATTGAGTAACTAGTTAACCTCAGATTGGAATTAAGGCCTGTTTCACAGAAGAGAATTTCTTTTTTTTTA
>NW_004949111.1:1295456-1301636 GCF_000317375.1 Microtus ochrogaster
GGTTAATATTCAAGAGGATGCCTATATGTTTGTCTTTGGATTCACCTTCTTATTTAGCTTCTCTAGGATCACTAATTATAGGCTCAATGTCCTTTATTTATGGCTAGAAATCAAATATGAGTGAGTACATCCCATGTTCCTCTTTTTAATGCAAGTTTCTTTACTCATTAATGGTAATCACAGCACCAGAAGGGACTCCCACATCAGAAATGCAAGTTTTTCATGGCCATAAATGGAGGATTAATATTAACCTAACCACACAAAGTCTCAGGGAACATCATGAAAGAAAAGGTTAAAAAATCTTAAGAGCTGAAGGATGGGAGAATGAGTGCTATGAAACACTACCTTTTTAGCATGATGTTTCTGACAGATGCACGAATGCATGACAGCTAGTGGGGGCTGCAAAAGAGTCAAAATTCTGTCATATATAGAGTTGATGATCTCCAGGCCACACCCTGAACTGAAGAGCTATTGGCAGTTGATAGTTTCTAGAAGAAGGAGACAAATTCTTTTTTAAGGATGTAAGGACTGATGTAATTACAAATTCCAATGGGTGACTCTGTACCCAAGGCACATGTGGGAGGCATTAACTGGATTCTATGGCTATTACTCTAAGACACAACATTCAGAGAGAGAAATAGAGAATAGCCATGAAGTTTGGAGAGACATACATTTGGGATAAATGGGAGCAGTTGCACAGGATAAGTGCAAGCTATCTATGATTGTGTTTCACTGTGTACCAGTATAAAACTCTCAAGAACATATAAAATTTTAAGAACAATAAATTTTACAAGCATCCAAAAGCTTTGTATAATTTTGAAAATTTAAATAAAATTTAGACTAAAAAGGAAAAGGATGAAAAGAAAAGTAAGAGTAAAACAGGAGAAATTATAGTACCCAACATATAACAACTTAATTTTGACAAACTTACAAAATCAATCCAATCGGAAAAATAACCATAAGCAGGAAGCTGATGTGGGAGTCCCTTCTGGTGCTGTGATTACCATTAATGAGTAAAGAAACTGCTTTGGACATATAGCAAGGCAGAACTTAGGTAGGTGGGGAAGATGGAACTGAATGCTGGGAGGAAGAAAGCAGTGTCAGTGAGACACCACGGAACCACCAGAGTCAGACATGCCAAATCTTTGCCAGTAAGCCACTGCCACACGGTGATATATAGATTAATAGAAATGGGTTAAATTGATATGAGTTAGCCAAAAAGAAACTAGAGTTAATGGGTTAAGCAATGTTTTAATTAATATAGTTTCTGTGTGGTTATTTTGGTTTTGGGTGGCCGGGATAAACAAGGGACCTTTCTCCAACAGGCAGAGTGGAGAAATGTTTCAGAAGTCAAGAGCACTGGCTGCTCTTCCAGATAACCTGAGTTTGGTTCCCAGAACACACATGGCAGCTCATAAACCTCTGTAACTCTAGTACCAGGGGATTTGGTGGTCTCTTCTGACTTCTGAGGGCATTGCACAGGTATACATTCTCAAAACACACACACACACACACAAATAAAAATAAAAATGTTTGCAAGATACATAGGTAGAAAAGAACTAAGATTTATAATACATAAATAACTCAATGAAATGAAAGACATCATTTCAAACAGAACACCCAAGCTGACATAAAGACAAAATAAATGTAAAGATGCCATTTGAGAATGTATGAGGGGCTATTCAGTATCTTTGACTGCTGGTAAAAATGTAGATTTACATCATGAGTACTACTGTGGTATGACTGTGACTTGTCACATGTTGAGGTTTGCTCTGTGTGCATAGTTTTCTAAAATAGTGAGATTTATGAGATGTAGTAAGATTATAAGCTTAGGACACTCAAGAAAAGATTATTTGGGAATCAAAATTAGTTTTAAGGAGAAATGATTAGGTTTTCAAAGTGTTTGTTGTCAAGGAAATTAAGCACCTTTCCTCTATTTCTCCCATACTAATAAACACAGGGTAATATCATCTACTCTCATGTCTCTGCCCTCAGAACAGTATACCAAAATAAACCTATTTTCTTCTTAAATTATCCACTGTGATATACTTTGTTTTAGGAACACAAAATGAACTAAGACAATGAGTCTAACAAAATGGCAAAAATGAGATTGTTACAATATCAAGTATTAATGAGAATCTCTAGAATGCCATTCCCTTACATGTTGCAAATCGGTAATTTAAAAGTGTTTAATAATGTCTTATAAATGTATAAAATGTAGAATATGACTGTCATAAAATCAGACAGTTTCACTCTTGAGTATCTTATTCCACAAATAATTAAAATTTATTTTCAGGCAAAAACATACACAATAATCATGATATTTATTATATTTATAGCCCAAAGGTGAAAATTATTCAAATATATTTCAAGAAATGAATGGGTAAATAGCCTATAGTATGTTTATCTAATAATATATTAGTTTCCATCAGTAATAATAAACTTCTTACATATGAAACAATTTGTATGAACCTCAAATAACTCATGCCTAAAACATAAGGGTCGTATCTAAAATGATTCCATTTTTTTCATATTGATTCTATTCATTGTCATTCTCCTTTTATTACATTATTAGAAGCACTGAGTTATAAAAAATGGAGAACAATTTCTAATTTACAAGAGTTATTAACACAGAATGAACATAGATTTGTCTATAGAAAGATATCATAGTGGTTATATGTAGTAAAAAAAAATCTGTTCTGTGTCCTGTCTGTATTCATGTCAACATCCTGCCTTAGATTCAATACCTACTAGAGTTTTGCAAGATGTAAAATTGTAAGATTGAGTTATAATTCAAAGGTTCACTTTTATTTATTATAATTGTGTGTGATCTACAAAATAAAAGGAAACACACAGCCTTTGTTTCAAAGCAATGATTCTTTTTTTTAAATAAATTTTTTTTAAATATTTTTTTAAATAAATCACTTTAGAATGTGTATGGCTCTGTTGTCAGATAAGTTTTTCCATGTTGGAGTATTATTTGCGCTCAAATACTAGATTGAATAATTACTAGCAGTAGTAGGCTGAATTTAGAATGATTCATATTCAGGAATAATGGGTTCACTTACTGAACCTTAACTCTTTGGATTCTATTTTTTTTTTTTTTTGGTTTTTCGAGACAGGGTTTCTCTGTAGCTTTGGTGCCTGTCCTGGAACTAGCTCTTGTAGACCAGGCTGGCCTCGACCTCACAGGGATCCACCTGCCTCTGCCTCCCGAGTTCTGGATTAAAGGCATGTGCCACCACCGCCCGGCTGAATTCTGTTTTTGTAAACAAGCATTTTATCACCCAGTTAGTCTAGCAACAAAATATCTAACAATGGTAAACACTGCTAATTGGCTCAACATCACTGATTCTAACATAAAATTTCAGAGTATTTTCCATGAGCTTTCCTACTCAATTATGCCATCTAAATCAAACCTTAAACTACTCTGTTGCCAGTAGTTAGAAAATGAAATATTTTGAGTTTTTTTTCCTTCCTGAGATGTTAAAACCAATATGATGCAAATATCTTTATGCTAAAAGTTTGAATGGAATAGGGTTCATAATCAGTTTTGGTAGGTTTATCTGTGATAAAGCTGAAGTGACTCCGTTTATTTAAAGATACTTATTTAAATAATGCAAATGTCATTAAAAAAGAAACAAATGGAAATGTAATGCAACAAAACTAAATATTTGAACTAATAATTGCTTGGATATACTTATGAACAGAAGGAAATGATGGAAAAAGGAGAAAAATTCAAGACAAACTGAGGAAAAACTTACTATAAAGAAAAGAGAAAAGGGCCAGGGTTGTGAATAACTGGTTGAATGCTCACCTGGCATGCACAAGCCCATAGATTTGATGGCAAGCACTACAGGAAAATAGGGAATTGTTTTTTTTTTTTAAGATGCGGCTGGAGATATGACTCAGCAGTTAAGAACAAGTAGTCCTCTGCCTGAGGACCAATGTGTGGTTCCCATCAGCCACTTCATGTGGCTCACAACCTCTTATAAATCAAGATGGATGCTGCTCAGTTGGATGAATTAAATGTAATGGATTTAATTGGGCCCTGTGATGGGGGAGAGTCTTCTGTTTTGTGTTAATTTCATTGGTTAAATAAAGAGACTGCCCTGGCCCTTTAATAGGACAAAAAATTAGGTAGGCGGAGAAAACAAAACAGAATGCTGGGAGAAAGAAGCTGAGTCAGGGAGTCACCATGATTCTCCCACTCCAGACAGACACATGTTAAGATCTTCCCTGTTAAGCCACCTTGTGGGCTACACAGATTATTAAAAATGGGTTAGATCAATATGTAAGAGCTAGCCATTAAGAAACTAAAACTAATGGGCCAGGCAGTGTTTAAAAGAATACAGTTTCTGTGTAATTGTTTCAGGTAAAGCTAGCTGTGTGGGCGGGCGGGTGCCAGGGACACAGCCCCTCTGCTCGTATTACAACAGCCCTGAAGAAGCAAGAGGCAGGTGGCAACACTCAATCACCAAAGGCAACGTGGTAATAGTTATTGCAATGTTTAGTATAGGCAAAGCAATCTTTAAAATGGCCTGATCCAGAATGATCAGCACAGGCAAAGCAATTTATGGTGACATGATTCATATGGAACATTGGTATTGGCAAATTAGTCATAGTATTTCTAGGAATAAAATAGATTAGATGCCTACTGGAATTTTGTTGGTCTGTATAATAGGAGAAAAGTCTCAAACAAATAAAAGAGTGGTTGCATTATATTGAAGCAAAAGGAAATACCAGTGAATGAAACAATATCAAGAACTAAACCAGTTTGCAGACTGTGACACCCCTTGATTGAAGGCAAAGTACCTCTGAGGAAGAGCTTTACAGTTTTACTTCATGTATATATCTCAAAGCTAGATCTTTATCCTGGTTATGGATTTGCCTTTAATGCACATAATGCTTCTCCCTAAACTAGGATGTATGGATTTACAGATGCTTTATATACCATCATTGTATTCTGCACAATATTGCTTCTGACCAAGGTACTCACTTTACAGCCAAAGAAGTGTGACAGTAGACAGAAAATCATGGAATCCATTGTATTAGCATGTCCTCTGCTCTCCTGTAGCATCTGGCCCCATGAAAGGAAGAAATAGCCTTTTGAATAAAGTTATAGCACAAATATACAATCAGTGTCTTGGAGATCTGTAGCAGGGATTCCTAGGAGGTAGCTTTGTTTGGAATCAAACCCCAGTCCTCTGAAAGAAGAGCCAGTGTTATTACCCACTAAGCAATTATTCAAGCAAGCAAATATGCGTTAATTATATCAAGTTGGGTGTGATTATGACACGGTTATTGTTTTTTATTTGGAAATTAAGCAAGCTAGACACATATGATTATGGGTCATGTTGAAAAGGGATATACTTACGATGGCTATTCTTAGTTGCCAGCTTGACAGTTATATAGAATTAACTAAATTCCACAGTGGCTGGTCAAACATGTGAGAGATTTTTTAGTTAATTGGATCATTTGATGAAAGAAGATCTGTTGTAGGAGATGCGGGCTGTATTCCGCTGCCCGGCTCCTGGCCACCAGCTAGCTTTATACTCGAAATAACAACACACAAATTGTATTCATTTAAACACTGCTTGGTCCATTAGTTCTAACCTCTTAATGGCTAATTCTCACATCTTGCCTAACCCATATTTAGTAATCTGTGTAGCACCAGTCTTACTGGAAAGGATTCAGCATGTCTGACCTGGCGGCTTGCTTCATCGCGTCTGCCCTGGCGAGGAGAGGCATGGCGTCTGCCTCACTTCCTCTTCCTCCCAGCATTCTGTTCTGTTTACTCAACCCACCTATGTTCTAACCTATCAGGCCAAGCAGTTTCTTTATTAATTAACCAATGCTCTTCCTCCATCAAAGGTCCTTGCTACATTCATATAACTTAAGGTAAGAAAACCCAGCTTTAATCTGTGTTGCACCTTCTCCTGGCAGCCTATGTAAGGACAAAAAAGAAAGATTTTGCTCTTTGCCAGGTTGCCCTTGTTTTGCAATCACATCTATTCCTTCATCAGTATCACAGTCTACTTCTTCAGGGTTCCATTGTATACTGAAGACCACTTGAGACACTGAGCCTTGTGGACTGAAATCTACTTAACTCTTGAACTTTTCCATAGAGACAGACATTGTAAGAATAGTTGGACCATAAGCTTTTTTTTTTTTTTTTTT
>NW_004949111.1:1301736-1307674 GCF_000317375.1 Microtus ochrogaster
CTGGAACTAGCTCTTGTAGACCAGGCTGGTCTCGAACTCACAGAGATCTGCCTGCTTCTGCCTCCCAAGTGCTGGGATTAAAGGAGTGCGCCACCACCGCCCAGCGGACCATAAGCTTTAATGCAATCTAATAGATACTGTATGTATTCATTCTATCAGTTCTATTTCTCTAAAGACTCTTTAAAGTGCATTCACTTTCATTTTAGGAGTTTGTTACAACATAAAATAAAATATGTTATTGTATATTTTTGACAAAGTCCAAGCCCTTGTGAATTATCATTGAAATATGTACTATTATAGGAGCAACATTTTATAAATGAAGATGTATAAAACTCTCTGCTTATACAAATCAATGATTAATGCAGTTTTTATTTCTACATGAAAGCAAATAAAATACTGGGAATTTATGTTCTATCAAATACTCTATTTTTAAAAACTATTAATGATTGCTTATCTTTTGTGAGGGTATAATTTGAATTTGTTCATAAACTTCATACCCTATCCATTGAACACAAACAATTTAATTTAAAACAATCTTGTGTCTTATTTATATATGAGAATATATCCAAGTTCCAAAAATAAAGTGAATTTGCATTTCCTTTCACCTAAAAATGGCTCATAAATTATGAAACATTTCTTAGGAGAAGTCAGAATGCGTCAGAGAATTAATACATTAACTCTGCAAATCTTGGAATTGCTGCTATAAGAGTACATAATAGTTAATTAACTACATTCTTTAAATACTTTAAGTATTCATGTTCCTTCATTACAATGAGGTTAGGTTCCAATAAACCCAGGAACAGAAAAAAGAAATTGTAAGATACATATACATTAAATATACCTACCATTTAACAGTATAGCCTAGCAGTATACTATATTATCACACATATTCATTGCTAACCCCTATAAAGAGTATGAGAAAATTTGGTTTCTTTATATCATGTATATAGTTATATATATGCATATATTTTGCATAAAGTCAGGTAAACTGTTCTGTTTTCTTATATTGTATTCCATATCATAAACAAGTGCTTTCAATAGTCTATTTAGTGTCAAATTTATTGCATTTCATAATTTACATTAATAATTTATTGTTAGAAATGGCCTCCAAAGCATAGTGTTTTGTAATTTGGCTTCTGAAGTAGGAAGTTATAATATGACTTGCACAAAAAAAAATGTGTTAGAATTAATTCAAGCATGATTTAAAATATTGGTTGTTATGAATTTATTGTTAAAAGTCACAAAAATGCATTGATTGTAAATTATGAGATGCCCATAAGAAGAAATATGCATTTAAGAACTTTACATGAAGGTTGGAGTGATGGTTCAGCAGTTAAGAGTGAAGACGGCTCTTGCAGAGGACCCAAGTTCAGTTTCTATCAACCACATTCAATAGTTCACAAATTTCTAGAACTACAACTCCAGGAGGTTTTGATGCATTTTCACTTGTGCAGGCACTATGAGCCTACCGCATACATAAAATATATGCATAACTAAAAATAACAAGTTTTAAAAGAACCTTATAAGTTGACCAGTTGAGGAAAATGTTATGGACAAAGAGTCAGAGTTATGTAGAACACTTGCCTCATTTTTATTAATTATGATTTCAAAATTACTTGTTAGTGTATAGTTACTACAAATAATTGAGATTTGCTGTGCTTGTGTAATTATCACAAAGCTGGAAGACTGAAGTTACAGAATCATGATAAAAGTCTATAAATAACAGAAAAGTAAAATATAAAATATAATTATTATATAGCTAATGTAAAGCAATGACAAATTAGGTGCAACAAGAGGTCAGTTCCAAATGTCTCATTATAGCATCTATTAAATAGATTATGAATTTATACAAACCATTAACAGTAAAATTATAGTAAATGCATATTGTACCTAGACATATATAAAAATGAAATCAAATTATCAAAACTTTCAAAGCATTTCAAATTTTATATTATCTTTAGTTAAGGCTTTGGAAAGGACTAATGAATATATTTGTTGAATGTTTAAATAATATATATGTTGTGGTTTCTATATTTATTCTATTTTACTGACTAAAGATAATTTAAAAAGTTTCAATACTATCCTACCATAATTCCTAAAGCATAGGAAATATACTTTTGCTTATGCAAGCTGAGTCTATTAGAATTCAGTTCTATCCCATGGTTTTAATAGATGGTAGACAACTTTTTAAATTTTAATTTTATGGTAAATTATATATTATATGCAGATATCAACACTGTGATTCTACTATTTCAGTACCACCTATTGGCAGGGTTGCAGTTTACAATCAGAGAGAAAATAGTACTTTTAAAATGCTTTCAAATAGATGTGTATGTTTGTACATGTGTGAGTATATGCATGTGTGTCCTTATTCATGTATTATACCTGTTTCTAGAGTGTGTAGACCTGTTTTAGTGTGGGTATGTACACCAGAAATCAATTTGGGCCATTATCATACATTGCTCTCCACTGTATATTTTGAGATGGTCCTTCACTAAACAGTAGCTCACCGAAGTATTTAGATTATTTTACCATCAATACCCAGAAATTCTTCCTTTCTGCTTCTACAGTTTTAGGACTGATTATAGGTGCACACTGTAGTTCTGGCCCTTTATTTTTCACATAGGTAGTTAGCATTGAACTCTGATTTTTGTATTTGTATGGAAAATAGTTTACACGCTGAGATATCATTATATATTTGTGATATATATTTAGCATATATTTGATTATATATATAGTTAAATTTAAGCATTAAGTTTAATTGCAGGTAGAGGGTGTTGTGCATTTTTTTATGGAAGTCACTTCTAGATCATTGATTTTTTTTTTCTGAAATGAAAACATTGTACTGTATTGAAATTATTTGGTGTGTGTGTGTGTGTGTGTGTGTGTGTGCAAGCATGTTTGTATGCATTCACATGTGCCAAGGTGCTCATATGTATATTCGTATTTGATCTAAACTACCAGAGTGTGCATGAAGACAACAGAGGAAAACTTTGAAGAGTTCATTCTCCCCTTTCACTGTGGGTCATGCAGCTAGAATGCATGCATCCAGTGACTTCACCCATTTGGCCATATCACTGGCTCAAAATTCTTTTTTTTTTTTAATTTTCTGAATTCTGAATTCTGAATTCTGAATGTTTTTATTCTTTTTTGACAAACAATATTGTTGTAATTATGTAATAATGAGGAAACAGATACTAAGCATTTATGCCCAAACTTGGATTGACAAGATTATCGTATGCCCTGTCCTCAACCAAAGGGCTACAAATCCCCCTGCAGTTAATTCTTTTGTTTGAGCTCCCAAGGTCCAAATGAGGAGCAGAAGGAGGGAGAACATGAGCAAGGAAATCAGGACCATGAGGGGTGCACCCACCCACGGAGACAGTGGTGCTCATCTATTGGGAGCTCACCAAGGCCCGCTGGACTGGGACTGAAAAGCATGAGATAAAACTGGACTCTCTGAACATGGCGGACAATGAGGGCTGATGAGAAGCCAAGGACAATGGCACTGGGTTTTGATCCTACTTCATGTTCTGGCTTTGTGGGAGCCTAGCCAGTTTGGATGCTCACCTTCCTAGACCTGGATGGAGCGGGGAGGACCTTGGACTTTCCACAGGGGAGGGAACCCTGACTGTTCTTCAAAATTCTTTTAAAACTTTATTTATGAAAATGGGAAACAAGTAACATATACAATGTTATGTTATATGTTTCTAAGTGAAGTTCAATTTATTTCATTAACTATGTATTTAGCATAAATCAACCAAATGTGTCTGTCAAGTAAAGTGCAAGGGAAAGTGCAACATGTACAGTTTTTAAAAATATCTTACCAAAGCCGGGCGGTTGTGGCTCACGCCTTTAATCCCAGCACTCGGGAGGCAGAGGCAGGCAGATCTCTGTGAGTTCGAGACCAGCCTGGGCTACAAGAGCTAGTTCCAGGACAGGCTCCAAAACCACAGAGAAACCCTGTCTCGAAAAAAAAAATCTTACCAAATTAAAAATACAAAATCAATAAAAAAATTAATTTGAATTGGGCATTCAATGATGGGGAAACTTTTAAATATTAAAGATTGCAGAACAAAAGATGTCATAACAACTGTGGTAGAGACCTGCATAAAATGAATACAAATAAAAGGAAAAAATGCTTGGTCCATTTCTAATGTAATATTAATAAACCTCTTAATGTATACAAGACGTAAAGAATACCTGCCCAAATTTGCAACCTTCTATCTTACTTTAAATTTTTTCACCAACCATGATTTATGACCACTAGTGGAATAAATTGATTAGGAAATAGGTTGAGCTTGAGGAGGTATATATGATATAATATTGGACTCCAGTAGCCAGATGTAATTATATGGTCTGTAGTAGAGAAAGAAGTGCTGCAACATGGTTTTGATGCTACTTTAAGGCTTTTTAAAGACTACAGCTCTATGTTTTCCCTTACCTCTTCCCTCCATTAAAACAGAAATTATCACTCCGCTAAACCATAATTATTTGACACAGTGTAATAGATGTTATTTTATAACTTACTTACAAGTGTTATAGTGACTTGGCATATGTATAGTTGTCATTTCCTAAATAGCAAATAGTCCATTTGCACATACACACACTAAAACGTGACTGCTGAGTATCAAATCAAAACAATAAATAAGCGATAAATTCTGACATGAGTAAAAGCTGTGAACAATTTGCTATGTTTCAGAAAAAGACATTCCTTTGAAAGATGGGTCTATTTTTGTTCATATATAGCAGCCCGATATGTTATGGAATATAATGTTTCATTTTCTCCTCCTAAAAGGCTAGTCTCAAATTAAGTTGAAAATGTCGAACAAGAAACATGTTTCTTTAAAGAAAATGGAAATAACATTGGGTTGAGATTGTTCTTCATTAGACCTGTAGCTTTATAGCACTAGATGAAGTTTTAAAGTGATACTTATCAGTGAGAGGAAAGAATACTGGTAAAATTGATGAACAAAGTATGTGAGCAAGCACTATGTAAAAAGAATTCAATATTATTTTGGTCCTCTCACTTCCCCATTTATTAAGGATTCTAAAATGTGGTATAGTTATTCACCTATATTGCTTGAAAATTTCTGTGTGAGATTCTCAGTTGAAACTATATTAGTGAATAATCCATTCTATTATCAACTTTCATCTGTGTTTACACAATTTTCTCTGATTTAAAAATCAAGATCACCAGTTCCACTCTGAACAACCTAATTTTTTTCTTCAGGACTCACATCTAGTTGCTCCATATTTATTAATCTCTACTCTCTTCTGATATCAGGATTCTGTACCCCTGTGTGACACTTGATGGGAGTTCAGAAGTTCTTTGGATCCTGTAAATATAGTACCTTTGTTCTCATTAGGAGAAAGTCCAGAGGGATTTATGACAATTCTAAAGATGTAATTCGATAAAATGTAAAATAATCAATGACTTAACACTTTCATTTAACGCAGTCATGGTCTCTTCCCTTGATAGCTTCCTGTCTAAATGGATCATTCTCATTATTTCACTTAGTTCAGAAGTTACTTATCTATATGTCTCTCACGTTCTCAACAGAAAGTAAATGTTGATAGACACAGTAGCTACTGAAGATAGAATTGATTGATCATTGGATTAATGTTCATCAAATGGCAGTGCTTTTCCTATGCCTATGCTACATTATATGTGTACACACTGTATCTCACTGTAAACAATTATCATTAGAATTATAGCAAAATTTATGGATGAATAAAACTTGCCGGGCGGTGGTGGCGCACGCCTTTAATCCCAGCACTCGGGAGGCAGAGGCAGGCGGATCTCTGGGTGTTCGAGGCCAGCCTGGTCTACAAGAGCTAGTTCCGGGACAGGCACCAAAGCTACAGAGAAACCCTGTCTCGAAAAACCAAAAAATGGATGAAGCCTTCCTGTAAGAACACATGCATAAGAACTGCA
>NW_004949111.1:1307774-1310221 GCF_000317375.1 Microtus ochrogaster
AAAAAACAAAACAAACAAAAAAAAAACTTCATTGCTTTTGGAGACCACATTTTCTTTGGAAGAATGAAATTCCATCAATTATAAGAAAATGGATGAAAACGGAGATAATAATTTTATATGAAATAAACCAGACTTAGAAAAACATTGTATATTTTTAAAGTGTATGAAATATTTGTATGAAAATGCCATAAATAAAACCTATTATTTCATTTGTTAAAATTAATATATGCAAAAAAGTTTTGTAAAAATTCAATTGTACTTTATGGTTGTGAGATAACCTAAAAATGATGCAAAGTTTGGCCTTTTAATCATTCTAGGTCACCTCATTAGGATTGCTTCAGTAATGCAATCAACATTCCAGCTAATAATAGAAATCTACCGAGATTCTGTTTTTATTACTCAACCTTATTATTAAGAGATAATTAATTTCATGAATATTTTCTGAAATCCACATGATTCAAAACATTTCTATTTAATATTCACTTGGGGAATTCCACAGACATTCCACGTATCCCAACATAATTACATGATATCAGTTCACAGATCAGATATCATAATCACAAAATGACTTAGGAAACCCACTGGAACTATATGAACAAAAATAAAAATTATTTGGAATTAATACTGAAATAAGAAAATTTTTTTAAGAATTTTATTAAGAAAATAATAAAATATTATGTAGCAGCTAGAGAGTTTTGTATAAGTAAATTACATGAGGGTTTCATTTTAATATAAAGACATGAAGGAAAGATACAGGAGACTGTAATTGTTGCATATATAAGGATACAGAAATATTATGGGACTGAAGAGATGACTCAGAGGTTAAGTGCATTTCCTGCTCTTCTAGAGGTCATGAGTTCAATTCCCCGCAACCATACGGTGACTCACAAACATCTATAGTTGAATCTGGTACCCTCTTCTATAATGCAGACATACAGGCAGGCAGAACATTTTGCACATAATAAATAAATAAATAAATAAATAAATAAATAAATAAAACGTTTAAAATAAAAGATAAATTATGCTCAGAGAAAATGCACTAAATCGCAAAGTTTGTAAAATACATTAGGAAAGATAGAAATCATCACACTAATTAGTACACAGAACTTCATGGTGACTCTGAACCCAACTCAGAAAGTCCACAGTTGTGATCCCTTGAATAAAATACTAATTTAGTATAATTCATAAAGAAGAATGCCTTTATTTGAATTTCATAATATAGTATGAGGTCACAGACCCCTAACAGAACATACAAATAGAATAACAAATGATAAAAGTATAAATGACACTAATTTCTACTCACTCTTAGTTGGGTCAGGAAAGTACATGTAGGAAAAGATATCATTGAAATCAATTTCTCTTTGAGAAAGAAAGACAAAACAAAGGTGAGTATTCAACAGCAATATTTTAACACATTGTGCAAGACACCCAGTATTTATTATGAATCACTTTGGAACAGAAAATTCTGGGCTCACTTTTATTATATTGTTTTAGAAACTGAACATTTTTTGTTATTGGTGCAGTTATACTATTGGGGAAAGCAAGGAGCATAACAGAGGCCATCACACTGATTTAGTACACAGCACTTCTGTTTACACTATACCCATATGCACTTGTTCTGTCACCTGAATTGCCACAAACACTTTCATGAAAATGTGGAGTTCCTCTAATTTGTACTGTTTGACTGTGATAGCAAGTTAGTATCCCCAAGAATGCTGAACTCTGCAGGAGAGATCACACCCAAGCAGGAAGGCTATCCAAGAGGGGAGGCTAACCAAAAGCCTAAATAACAGCACCACCCAACCAGGGAGTCTAGCCAACAACCTGCTTGACCTTGGAGCACAGCTGAATAAACTTCAAACTACAGTACAAAAGCACACAAGAACAAAAATCTTACTAGTAAAGTACATTCATAAACAAATTGTAATGGTGGTAATTAAATCAGTCTTAACCTGAGTAAAAAAGTTTAAATCAAAGAATTAAAAATAACAATGTACACCAATACTTCTTAATAGATATACATGTAGAACTTATAAACATTTGTATTGGTAACACAAAGTTGAAGAAAACAAATGAAAACTATGTAGAGATTTCATCTGTGATTTTAATTGTCATCAATTTTAAGTAGCTAAGTATATTAAATTATGTTAATAATCAGTTGTATTTTGTGCTCTGTATCTCATTAATAAGCTAATCCACTTGAATATTGTGGGACTACACTAAAGAAGCAAAAGCATTTAACTTATAGGACAAAGGATGTTATATTGCTGCTTGCACCTAGTATATTTTAAGGGGATTTATAATTTTAAATTTAATTATAAACTAATTTCAGACTGATTGCCTTAACCAGGAGGACCTCTGTTGAGCCCCTATTAAGAATCCAGGTGTGGGGCTGGGCGGTGGTGGAGCATGCCTTTAATCCCAGCACTTGGGAGGCAGAGGCAGGC
>NW_004949111.1:1310506-1312427 GCF_000317375.1 Microtus ochrogaster
AAAAAAAAAGTACTTTCAGCACAAAGCTGATGGTCTGAGAGTTTTTCCCCAGAACAAAAGGTAGAAGATGAGGACTGAATTTCAAAACTGTCCTTTTTTAATTCTTTTTATTGATTTTTATTGAGCTCCACATTTTTCTCTGCTTCACTTCCTGCTTCTCCATTCCCCCTTCAACCCTCCACCACGGACCCCATGCTTCCAATTTACTCAGTACATCTTGTCTTTTTATACTTCCCATGTAGATTAGATCTATGTAAGTCACTCTTAGTGTCCTCATTGTTGTCTAAGTTTTCTGGGATTATGATTTGTAGGCTGGTTGTCTTTGCTTTATGTTTAAAAACCACCTATTGGTGAGTACAGGTGATAATTTTATTTCTGTGTCTGGGTTACTTCACTCAAAATAATGTTTTCTAGCTTCATCCATTTTCCTGTAAAATTCAATATGTCATTATTTTTTCTGTGGTGTAGTACTCCATTGTGTAAATGAACCACATTTTCCTTATCCATTCTTCGATTGAGGGGCATTTAGGTTGTTTCCAGGCTCTGGTTATGACAAACAATGCTGCTTAGAACATAGTTGAGCACATGCCTTTGTGGCACCATTGAGCATCCTTTGGATATATACCCAAAAGTGGTATTACTGAATCTTGAGGAAGGTTGTTTCCCAATTTTCTGATAAATCACCATACTGAATTCCAAAGGGGCTGTACCACCTTGCATTCCCACCAGCAATGCAAAAATGTTGCCTTTTCCCCACAACCTCTCCAGCATAAGTTTTCATCAGTGTTTTTGATCTTGGCCATTCTTACAGGTGTAAGACAGAATCTCAGAGTTGTTTTGATTTGAAGTTCTCTGATGATTAAGGATGTTGAACATTTCCTTAAATGTCATTCAGCCATATTAGATTCCTCTGTTGAGAGTTCTCTGTTTAGGTCTATGCTCCATTTTTTACTGGATTACTTCTTCTTTGGATGAACAATTTCTTGAGTTCCTTGTATATTTTGGAGATCAGACCTCTGTCTGATATGGGGTTAATGAAGATCTTTTCCCATTCTGTAGGCCACCGTTTCGACTTGTTGACCATGTCCTTTGCTTTACAGAAGTTTTCCAGTTTCAGGAGGTACCATTTATTAATTGTTTCTCTAAGTGTCTGTACCGCTGGGGTTGTACTTAGAAAGTGGTCCCCTATACCAATGTGTTCAAGTGTAATTCCCACTTTCTTTACTGTAAGGTTCAGTGTAACTGGCTTTATGTTGAGGTCATTGTTTCATTTGGCCTTGAGTTTTTTGCATGGTGATAGACATGGGTCTATTTTCGTTCTTCTACATGTTGATATCCAGTTATGCCAACACCATTTGTTAAATATGCTTTCTTTTTTCCATTTGATATTTTTTGCTTCTTTTTCAACAATCAGGTTTTCAAAGGTGTGTGGATTAACATCTGGGTCTTTGGTTCCATTGGTCCTTCTGTCTGTTCTTATGCCAATATCAGGCTGCTTTCAGTACTGTAGCTCTGTAGTAGAGTTTGAAATCAGGGATTGTGATGCCTCCAGAAGTTTTTTTATTGTATATGACTGATTTGGCTATCCTGGGTATTTTACTTTTCCATATAAAGTTGAGTACCATTCTTTGAAGGTCTGTGAAGAATTTTGCTGGGATTTTGATGGGCATTGCATTAAATCTGTAGATTGTTTTTGGTACGATTGCCATTTTTTACTATGTTAATTCTGCCTACCTAAGAGCATAGGAGATCTTTCCACTTTGTGGCATCTTCTTCAATTTCTTTCTTCAAAGATTTAAACTTCTTTTCATACAAGTCTTCCAATTGTTTGGTTAGAGTTATTCCAAACTATTTTATGCTATCTGTGGCTATTGTGAAATTTCTCTGATTTCTTTCCCAGCCTTTTTATCATCTGCGTACA
>NW_004949111.1:1320047-1340671 GCF_000317375.1 Microtus ochrogaster
TATATATATATATATAAATTTTATTTTTGTCTACACTAATTTATCTCATTCTCTACCTATTCATGGTAACTAATGAGTTTTTGACTGTGTTCATTTCGTCTCATTTTTAATTAAAGTTTCTTCTCTACCAAGTCACATGTAGACAATATGTTCTAATAATTCTTTTCCTTATATCTTTTTTTAAATCTTCCTACTATCCCTACCAATCCTCCAAATCCTAAGATTTGTGATTATTGGCTTTGTTGTGTTATCCATTTATTTTATTCGGTACCGTGTGTACAACTATTTCATTGGAACTATCCAATGGAACCTGATGGTATCACCATTGGTACACAACTGAATGCAGTCAGTGATTTTTGAAAGAGAGAGATGGAAGGAAGGAAGGTAAGGCAGGTAAGAAAGAAAAATGGTCAGTAAAGCTATTTTTTAAACATTCTGCATTCTTGTTATTCAAGTTACCACTCTATTTAGAAATTTACTTTCAGGCGTTATTTCCCTTCAGACCCTTAAGTCCTGAAAGTAAGAATATATTCAGTCCTTTTATCAATATATTCTGTTCAATATATATTAAATTTAGGACATGGAGAATTTTTATGGTACTGTCCTGAAGTTTGATCTCTATTGGACATTTTGCTACTGCTGAGTCTATGAATGTTGACAGAAGGAAAAAAAAAGAAATAACAGTCTTACTCATCAGAGAATCTTATGTGGTGTACCAATGAGAAGCATGATTAGATATGCTTACTGGTTCAATATTGACATAAATGTTATAGGAATAACTAAACACTTTCAAATGTATTTTAGGCCTGTTCCATTAAATGGAACTTACACCTGACATTATTGTTAGGACCAAAAAAACCCTGTGGTTTGACCAATAATAAGTCCTAGGTAAGAAACTTCTGCTATTGTTATTATAAGTAGATATTTTTATACTGACTCCTAATGTCTTATTGTTATACTCATAGACTAGTGCATATTTCATTCCTCATAAGATAATCTTTTTCTGCAGCAATGGCAATTAACATAGATATTCACAGATATCCAATATATAGATAATACAAAATTTCAAAAGGCTCATCATTAAATGGGCCATCTATATTATACTCTCTAATGCCAATAAATCAAATATCATGGCAGAGAAGGGGATAGAAAGGTTTTAAATTCAGAGACAGTGGATGACTATGGGGAAACTGTTAACAATACATTCATAAAATAGTATCAATTTCCTCAAATGGAGGAATAGTTTTTATTTTGATTGATGACTCAGAAAATACAGCATGTATTAGAATAGGAGTGAAAGGTACCACCAATATAGAAACATATTTATAAACCACAATATTTGGACAGTCATCGAGCCATGTAGACACTAATGTGATGTAAGTGTTATAGATGTACATCACAATGTAAATAATTAGATGTTAAATTATTTTGCATATTGCTCATTCTCTTCAACTTTTATACGTATTCCTATAAAGCAGAAGCTTTAATTAATTTTTTCATAGTCAAAAAGTTTAATATTAGTTTCTTAAGTATACATCTTTTTTCCCATTTCTAGTTCCTCAGTCAAGTTCAGTATGAGTTGTCCATATAACTTCCTTAAGTCTGTTTATTCTTTCATCTTGTTGTCTTCTTGTCAAAATTAATTTCCCAAAATGTGCTGTCACTATACCTAAACTATTACCTTTCTATAATCATTTTGAGATAACAGATTGTGTCTTTTGAGTTAATAAGTTACTACAATGTTTCAAAGGTCTTTTCAGATTAAAAATAGTGTCTGTAAAATTAATATAGAAATATAGTCCAGTTTCAAAAGACTAAGTACAAAAGGATACACACACTACATAAAAGTCACATAAATACAAACTATGCCATATATAAGCACAAAATTGAGGTAGCCAAACAACTCTCTATATAAAACACCTCAATATCATAGAAAATTGTTCTCATTAATACCATTAAATATTTCCACAGAAGTCAGTGGGCATCAGAACTTTTAGAGGTGGAGCCTTGTTAAAGGAAGCATTTCACTGGCAGAATGATTTGTAATTACAGTGTTACCCCACTTCCTGTTCACTTTCTACCAAATTGCATGTGGTAATGGTTTTTATCATAGCAACAGAAAAATTCACCAACACAAAAGTTGCTACCAGGGTGTATGTTGTTGCTGTGAAGAAACAGACCATGTTATTTTGGGAGGAATTTGAAAGACTTTAAAATTTTGGAAAAGAACTGCAGTTGAGAAGTGTAAGCAGAAATTAAGGGATCATTCTAATAGAAGCTTGGAAGGACAGCAGTACTGCAAACAATGTGGACCATGAAGTACCAGCTCTAGAGTTTTCAGCGCAAAATAAGTACTTTAGCACAAATATGGGTAGAGGCCAATCCAGAGATATTTTGGCAAAGAACTTGACTTTATTCAGCTCAAGTATTGAGAAGGTGTCTGAGGCTAAATTAAAAACAAACAAACAAACAATGGACTAATTTATTTTGTAGAGGATATTTTAACATGGCATATTGTTGACTGTGTTCCTTAGTTACTATTGATAAGGTTTATTCATGGGCACAAGAGCAAGTGTGGCAGAAATACAAAGTATATGGTGTGGAAGAGAAAAGAAGCCAATATAAAATCTTAATGTTACAGATGAGGCAGGTGCTGGAAGAGAAGTTGTAAATGTAAAGGAGATCAGGGCCATTAAGAAGAGGCTTGTTCCCGAAAGAACATCCCCATTGTCTCAGAGTGTGGGTGTACCCCTCACGGTCCTGAGTTCCTTGCACGTGCTCCCCCTCCTGCTCCTGATTTGGACCTTGAGATTTCTGTCCAGTGCTCCAATTTGGGTCTCTGTCTCTGTCTCCTTTCATCGCCTGATGAAGGTTAATATTCAGGGGGATGCCTATATGTTTGTCTTTGGATTCATCTTCTTATTTAGCTTCTCTAGGATTGCGAATTATAAGATCACTGTCCTTTAATTATGGCTAGAAACCAAATATGAGGCAGAAATCCTCAATAAATAAATAAATTTAAAAATAAAAAGAAAAGGCTTGTTTTGCACTGGAATAAAGCAGAAGATATTCCCAGAGCAAAACCATCCAATTATACTACCAACTTGTAAAAGAGAGCCTAAGGCATTTTCTGCTCCTAGAAAATAACTGAGTCATGATTTTAAAAATGTACTGCTAATTTAAGGACAGTGTCTATCTAAAGCTGGAAGTAAAACAATGTTGTCCATGTGCTACTGATTTAGAGGCATAAAGGATACAAGAGTGAAGATCCAGTGTCAGAAAGCAGATGAGTCAAGAATTCATGTGACATGTGGGTCCATGATAGCAGGCATTGAGAATCCTTATATAAAGCTGTGAACGTGAAGGAAGAGCTGTGGTGGTGAGACTTGGATGTTGGAGATGGAAGCTGAGGAGATAGATCTGATGAGGACAGTTATATACTAGTAGTGTAACCAATGCAACAGGGAGAGGTGAGCAGAACCTGGAAATTAGTCCATTGTGAGCAGCAAAGCTGGAGGGGCAAAGTTATCTATGCCTTTTAAAACCAAAGTCCCAAACTTTGCACATGAACCTACAGGACTTGATAGTTGTCTTCCTGGGTTCTCATTTTTGTTTGGCCTATTTCCTCACTATGCCGTCATGTCTCTATTTTAAAATGACAATGTATATTCTGTGTCATTATATATTGGAAGCTTATAATCTCATTTGGTTTATAGAGGTCTACAATTCAGAAATTTCTTTGACTATCAAAACAAGGCTGGGTATGGAACTTTAAAACAGTGTTGAAAACTGTAGAAGATTATGGAGACTTTTACAGTAGTACTTTTCTATTATGGTATGGCCATGAGTCCTCTGGGAGCCAGGGATTAGAGTTTGATAGCTGGAATGAGAAATGTTGCCCATATCTTCTTGTAATTGAACACTCAGATTGCAGTTGTTGATACTGTTGGAGAGGTTTTAGAACCTAGATAAAGTGGAACCTTGTGGGAAGAAGTATGCTATTGGAGGCAGGCTTTGATTTTTTAGAGTCACCCTAATTTCTGTTTTCTCTCTGCTTTGTGTTGTGGTTGAGATGTATTTGTTCAGTGTTTTGCTCTTGCTGCCATGTCTGCTCCTTGGCAATATGTCTCATTCTACCATGATATTCATATCCCTGTGTAACATAAACCAAATTAAATTCTTCCTTCTATAAGTTGCTTTAGAGAATGGCATTTTATTAACAGAATCAGAAAAGTAACTAATAAAATGGTGTATAATGAAATATTCTAGAAATGCTTAACAATATTGAGAAAAATAAATATTTGTCATCATAAAATAAAAATCTAAAATCTATCAAAATAAAGTTTAAAAACTGAAGCAGTACACAAAAATATAAAACAATAAATTCAACTATTATCATTCAAAAATCTTTTTTTTAGCGGCATTTGTTATTTTACATTTATTGTTGACTAATGGCATTTCACTTTTTAAGCTGTAATTTTAAAGTACCTCAATTTTCTGAAACATGTTATAGGCCATTGAGCTGATGTGATTTTGAAGAGAAGAGCAGAAGGGAGGGATCTTGGTGAACTAAACATGATCTTATAATGATGCTTTCCATTTTATTTATTTTTTTAATTTATTTATTTATTAAGGATTTCTGCCTCCTCCCCGCCACCACCTCCCATTTCCCTCCCCCTCCCCCGATCAAGTCCCTCTCCCTCAAAGAAGCAATAAAACATTAAAGTTTCAAAAAAGAGCAAAGTATGTTTTAGGAAGCTTTAAGAAAACAATTATGTAAAATTGATTTAGTTCTTCATTGTGAAGTTATACTAAATGTTATTAATTGCAATGTGCAAAAAGGCAGATATTCAAAACTTTTAAAATTTTGAAGAAAAATATGGAGTGGAGTAAGACTATTAGAGTAATCAGAACGTGGCATATACAAGTTTGATGCCTGATATTAAAAGCTAAGCTAAAGTAAAGCCTAAAGAATTTTTGATAATCACTTATTAAACCTAACACTTTGATCTAAAAGCATAGTTCATTTCTAGTTCCAGATCATAATATGACCATGGAAAGCAAGTAATAAAAGCAAAAGGGAAATTAGAAAATTTGCATATTTATTCAATTCAGAAAAGTAAAGTATATGGAGTCTTTTAGTAAACCTTATATGTGGTATAAATATGTTAATATGTAAAGCATCATGTATATTGTCTTAGTCTTCTAAGACACCATGACCACAGCAGCTCTCAAAAAAGAAAGCATTTACTAGAGCTTGCTTACAGTTTCAGAGGTTTAGTCCAACATCCTCATAGCAAGGAACATGGTAGCAAACAGGCAGATGTGGTAGCTAAGAATTCTACATCTGGATCTGCAAGCTGCATCAAAATAGAGCAACCAGGCCTTTCGAGGACTTTAGAAGTCCCAAATCCCATGCCACAAAGTACCACACTTCCTCCAAGGCCACAGCTACTCCAACTGATTCCCTAATATTTCAGATCTTAGCAGCTTCATTCCTAGGTGACTAATCATTCAAATACATGAGCTTGTGTGTGGGGGTGATTCTTACTCAAACCACCACATATGTATTTTTTTATTAAAAATAGGATACATGTGTTTCCAAACTTAGTCAATAAGAAGAGAAAGAGAAATGATTTCAGTTGAAACTAGAGCCATTTGGAGATCCATTCAATGTAAATAGTAATCAAATAGTTATTAAAATAATAAATGTTCAAAAACAGAAATTACAAGATAGAAGTTATTTGTACATCTCTATCACATAAATCTATGTAAATATCTCTTTATGACTTTAACCAATACTTAGAGAGTATACACACTTACAAGCTTTGGTTGGCTTTTGCCTCTGTATGATACTGAATGTTGGCCACTCTCATTTTATTTGTTTTAAAAGTTTTTCCAAATTTTATAATGGTAATTAAAAAAGTAATTCAATAAAATATCAACTTATTGTGGTCTTAATTTTAAAATTCATATTATTAGATCTGGTATATAATTGATTCAACCTAGAGAGAAGTATATGTTAGTTAAATCATAGTTTTAGCTGTACTCTTTGCTGAATTCTAAAAAGAAAATTTGTTATAATTCTGGAATTAAGTATATTAAATTATTATTGATTATAGTGTTTTTGAATGACAAACCACTTACCATACTTAGTTAAATAATAGATATATTCTTCATAAACAAATGCAAATATCTAGGCAGAATATGAATATCAAACATTGAAGACTGTGAGTCCAGTTACTATTCTATTAAAAAGGCAAAATCTATTGACTACATGGCATATGCTAGGCACTGTTAAGGATATTACTTAATAATAAACAATTCATTTAACTTTCTAAGATAGAAATTATTGCCCACAACGTGAAAATAGCACTAAAGCTTTATTTTACAATTAGGAAGACTTTTCTGACATTTTACATTCCTGACCTTAGCTTGGCTGGGTTCTCACCAACTTTTTTTTTCCCTTTTTTAATTGATTTTATTGAACCATATGTTTTTATCTATTCCCCTCTATTTCTCTCCCCTTCCCTTCAACCCTCTCCCATGGTCCCGATACTCCCAATTTACTCAGGAGATCTTATCTTTTTCTACTTCCCATTTAGATTAGGTCCAGATATCTCTCTCTTAGGGTCCTCATTGTTGTCTAGGTTTTCTGGGACTGTGCTTTGTAGGCTGGTTTTCTTTGTTTTATGTCTAAAAACCACTTATAAGTGAGTACATATGATATTTGTCTTTCTGGGTCTGGGTTAACTCACTCAATATGATGTTTTCTAGCTGGAAATTTCAAGATGTCATTATTTTTTCCTGATGTGTAATACTCCATTGTGTAAATGCACCACATTTTCCTTATCCATTCTTTGGTCGAGGGGTATTTAGGTTGTTTCCAGGTTCTGGCTATTGATGATGATATGATAGCCTACATAAGGGACCCCAAAAATTCTACCATGGAACTTCTACAACTCATAAACACTTTCAGTAATATTACAGCATACCAGATTAACTCAAAAAATCAGTAGCTAGCCCTCCTTTACAAAGATGATAAATGGGCTGAGAAAGAAATTAGAGAACCATCGCCCTTCACAATAGCCACAAATAGCATAAAATATCTCAGAGTAACTCTAACCAAATAAGTGGAAGATCTATATGACAAGAACTTTAAATTTTTGAAGAAAGAAATTGAAGACACAAGAAAGTAGAAAGATTTACCATGCTCTTTTATAGGTAGAATTATCATAGTAAAAATGGCAAGCTTACCAAAATCAAGCTGCATATTCAATTCAACACTCAGCAAAATTCTTCACAGACCTCGAAAGAATGGTACTCAACTTCATACAGAAAAGCAAAAAACCCAGGGTTGTAGTGATGAGATGAGCATGCCTGCTTTTCATCTCACCAGGTTTCCACATGGCTAGCATTACACACTAAATAACAACACACAAATAGTATTCATTTAAACACTGCCTGGCCCATTGACTCTAGCCTCTGACTGGCTAACTCTCACATCTTGATTAACCCATTTCTATTAATGTGTATTGCCACTTGACTGTAGCTTACAGGCATGAGTCTAACCACTGCCCATCTTGGGTAAGAGAAGCATGGCATCTGCCTGACTCTGCTTTCTTTCTTCCAGCATTTTGTTACATCTACTCTGCCTATCCAAGCTGTTGTCATATCAAAAGGGCCAAGGCAGTTTCTTTATTAACCAATGAAAGTAACATATAGACAGATGACCCTCCTACATCATTTTCCCTTTTTCTGTTTAAACAAAGAAGAAAGGCTTTCACTTTAACATAGTAAAATTATATAGAAAAATAGTTATAAAGCAAGAATTACACTTACAATATTTATATCTATTTTATCTTTTATTATAATTAAGGAAAACTATAGCTATCTATCCTTTAACTCCATCAAAGACTCCAGAAGGATATAATATTACCTAAGTAAACAAGAAGTAAGCAACTTCCAAAACTCTAGGAATGACAGAGACATCTTGCTGCCTACAGGCCCATAGTATCCAGAGACATTTCCATGAAGCAAGAAATTTCAAAGGCAGTTCAGTCACTATCTGCTTGTCTTGTAGAATGTCTCGCAGACTCTTCCATGAGTCAGGAACCCCGAAAGATCATCTCACCTTTAGGCAAGTTCAGTAGTCCTCTCTCTGCGGGTTCTTTGTTTCCAGTTTATGCAATAGTCCAGGCAAGAGCAGTTTCCTGCCCAATTGGCCATCAAACTCCATAAGGATCCTATTCGATGCCCATCTTCTTCTTGAAGTAGATCGGTGATGCCAGGAGCAGACATGTCTCATTGTCATGAAAAGGCCTAAGTTATTAAAATATTAAATGCCATATTCTATAATCTTTGAAAGATATGAGGAATGCCTATCTGAAACATATCTATGCACATCTAGAAAATCTAACTAACATGACTACAAGCTTGATTATTATTAATGATTATCCATTAACAGCCTGTATACATTACATTTTTACATGAACTACACAATCACATATAACAAAATTGACCTTAAACTTGTATCAATAAACCAAGAGTCATAACAATGCAAATTATTCATGTCTATATCCTATATATCCCCCTTTAAATGTAAATGAACATTTATAAACAATATTTGGGAACATGGGCACAGTTTTTTCTCTCCAAATTGCTTCCTGGTGTATGGGGGCGCTGTTAATCATGTCTTTTATGGTGTAACCTGTGTGCCTGGTTCATCTCAGTCAGCAGTTGAATGAAGTAATTTTTTGAGGGTGTTCACAGCAACCTTTCAGGAGGGCATGGTCTATCATACCATATTGGGATAGAAGCAATCCACGGGGTCCCATCCTCTGTGAAAACAAAAGAAGGACTTTTCCAAAGCATCATAACCTTAGATCCAAATTTGTAAGTCAAGGTATTTTCAAAATATCTGTTTTGGATTAGTTCAGCAACATTTATAAATGAATGTCTTTTAGCAGCTGTTGCTCCTTCCTCAGCATTCAAACAATTCAAACAGAGCATAATAGCATACAGTATCAAGATTCTCTGTGTATTTTCCATCTTTGTACGGCTTTATTTTAACCTCTTTTTTTATTTTTACTTTTATTTTTTTGAGACAGGTTCTCTGTATATCTTTGCCCTGGAATAACTCTGTACAACAGGCTGTCCTTGAACTCACAGAGATCCACTTGCCTCCGCTTCTCAAGTGCTGGAATTAAAAATGTATGCTACCACACCTTGAACCCACAGAGATCTGTCTTTCTACCTCCCAGGCATTGGGATTAAAGGTGTGTGCTACCACACCTTGAAGTCATCAAAGTCAATCTACCACTGCCCCTTGAAGTCTCAGAGGTCAATCTCTCTCTGCCTTCCAAGTGTTGGGATTAAAGTTGTGTACTACCACACCCAACTACTCTCTTCTTTTTTTGTTTTTTACTTTAAGAACTTTAACTTTTATCCTGCATATATTTTTAACATACTGTAAATCATTTAAAGGTTTTTTTGCTTGTTTGTTTTTGAACCTCTGTTTACTATCTCTCCCTCTCTCTCTCTCTCTCTCTCTCTCTCTCTCTCTCTCTCTCTCTTTCTGACCACATGAACCTTTAAATTACTGATCTATCTGGGTAGGATTAAAGCTGTGGCTTTGCTGGCTAGATCCAGCCCATTCCTTAGCTTTCTAGCCTCATGGCAGAGGTACCAGCTGTAGTCATTTTTATTGCCACAACTCTATGGTGTTTCAAGGTCCCTGCCATCAAGCATGCTGCAACATTCTGTTAAGAGACCACACTCACTCAGACTGCCTGCCTGAAAGAGTCAGAGTTTGCCCTGGCAGGATGGCCCAGAAAACTGGCATTTTAAAATGGCATAGCTTTTTTCCTGCTACAGCTTTTCATCAACAACATTTAAGTGTTTCGTGGCAGGACCTCTTAAAAGAGCTGCAGGGTTTTGCAGCTAAAGCTGAGTCAGGAAGTCTCTCTTAGATGAGAGCACTTGATTGCCTCTAGAAAGCAGAGCAGACCCGAGAACCTGCTGCTGCGAAGAAAACATGCTTTAGTCTATTCTTTCCCAAGCTTTCTGTGGATTCAGTTATCCATGTCTGGGCACCATTTGTAGTGATTAGGCGAGCAAGTCTGCTTTTCTTCCCACCTGGCTCCCACATGGCTAGCTTTACACCCGAAATAACATTTGCATTAAGGAGCTGTGGGCTGAATTCCTGCCACCTGTGTCCCAGCCACCTGGCTAGCTTAGCCCTGGAAATAATAACACACAAATTGTATTCTTTTAAACACTGTTTTGGCCCATTAGCTCTAGCCTCTTCTTGGCTAACTCTCACATCTTGACTAACCCATTTCTAATAATGTGTGTAGCACCATGAGGTGATGGTTTACTGGGAAAGATTCAGCATATCTGACCTGGCAGCTGGCTCCATCGTGTCTGACCTCTCTTACCTTCTTCCCATCATTCTGTTCTGTCTACTCCACCCACCTAATTTTCTGCCCTATCAGGCCAAGCAGTTTCTTTATTATTTAACCAATGAAAATAACAATAGATAAATGACCTTCCCACAACAACAATGGGCTGGTTCTCAGTGGCTATTGGCTGAAAGAGCAGAAGGAGCTCTCACAACACAGGATAGCCAAAACAATCCTTTTCAATTATTATAGTGAAGAAAAACAACACTAGAAAGATGAATTATCTCATGAAAAAACTCTGTTCAAGGAGAAATATGTTGAGGTCAGCTTGAGCTAGAGTTGCACAGAGAAATCTGGGAGAGAGAGGGGGGGGCGGAGAAGGCAGAGGAAGGAGAGAGGAGAAGAGAGAGAGAGAGAAATTTCCTTGTTTGGTGAACTTGATTCTGCTTTATTTAAATCAATTTAAAGACTTTTAATGTGCCTTAGTACTTTAGCCATCTTATATCATTAAATATGGTTAAAAATTGACAATAGAACTGTATATCCAGCAGATTATGCAACTGCATGCATAATTAAATGGAATAAAATCTGAGCTTGAGATACTGCAAAGCATGTTTTCTATAAACTCTATGAGCACTAACCAGTGTTCAGCTTTGGTTAGATTACTATAAATAAAGAAATGACAAAGAAATTATATATACAGCAACTTCTCTTAAGTTTTGCAGTGAATTCTGAAGTGGGTTCAGGTGAAGAATTTCTCTTCTGCCTTTTTTATAATTCTCTTTAAATTCCGTAGCTGCTATCATCATTTTATGTATCTCTATAAATTCAGAAATTAACATTTATTCTTTGTAATTTTACATTTTGTCTCCCTCTTTCTGTATTTCTTTTCAACTCCAATCCAATTATTCATTGAATGCTTAATAGACACTTCAAATCTTTGTGTTTGTAAGTTTATTATGCCATTTGCAGTGTTTTTCCTATTGGTTGCTAAAGTCCCCATCCGTCACAAAACTTTTATAAATCCTTACATATTTGTTTCAGGATAAAAATTTCTGTCCACCCCGAACTACCAAGAATGTAGCCTCATATATTCTCAGGCACTTCTTTCATGTTGTTTGTATTATGTATGCTTTTGATCTTGTCTTTTGTTTGTTACCAGACAAAATAGTCTTGATTGAATATTAAAACTCCTGGATGCAGTTGTGTAGATAAAAATATTGTTTAATATTAAATTATGTATCTAATGAATAAAATAAAAAGCACTTTGAAAGGACCATAAGAAGACTTAAAATGTATTTGAATAGAGAATATAAATATATTTTTAAGAAAAAACAGCATAACTGAAGATAATGTATTATATTTAATTTTCCTTTTATTCTTAGCCTCTCAATTGTCCTAGATTTGTTTTATATTTGGGCCCAGTTTACTCAGTAGTATGTTTCCTAATACTAGTACATTTTATGTTGGGTTAAAGGACAAATGAGGGGGGGGAGGGAGGAAGAGAAGGAACAAAGAAGCAAGGGGGAAGTGAGAAAAGTATGATTTAATATCTTTCAGGACAAAAAGAATGAAGAAAGTCCAGGTTCTTTCAAGTAATGTCCTGCTAGCACCTTCAAGTAAAAAGAAGGTGAAGCTTTTACCAGAAGCCATCAGTACACAGAAGCACAGACTCATGGAGCTTTACAAATTTCCATGGCAACTTGGATACAAAATCCTATTAAATTTCTGGGGTCTAACCTTGATTCCCCAGGAGTATGTACTTCTATTTTTTCATTTATGAAAGAAAAATGTGTCAAGGCTCAATAAATTCACTTCATGAAAGCACACAAACATCAATTTGTGATTAATTGCAGCTCACAAAGCTACTCACAAGGTTAATAGCTCATTCTGTTCTAACAATTAGGTTCTGATTTTCCCTTCTTAGATCCCCCAAACTATTCAGGTAATAGATAAGAAAGAAATAATTTAATTACTGTTTTAACAACATTTAACTGTTTTTCCCCAGAAAAATTACACTTTTTTTTCTTTAAAATGGTTAGGTATTCTTTGAGAGTAAACAATTGTCAAAAGCTTATAGAAATGTGCATTATATTCTATGAGATATTATAACAGTTATATTATTTCAAGTGCTTCTCAGTTTTTATTGAAGATGCAGTAACAGCATACAAATATTGACTGGTTTTAAGTATAGCAATAAAATTAAGACTTAAACATAAAAGTTGTTTTCCCAATAAGAGAACTATTTCTATTTACAGAAAATATTTTAATATATTTTCTCTTACCTCAGTCTAACAAATCATGTTTATATCATTGTCACATTTTGTTTTATAAAGGCAATAATATTTTAAACATGCATAATTAATACAAAATGAAAAATTATCAGCAATTATACATTGCAAAAATATATTCAAAATTGAGTAAAATTAGAGGAATTTTGTAGGGATGAATGATACTCTATGTATTACCTATTCAACAAAATTTTGAACATCACTTAATGGTAAAATACTGTCAAATTTTCAAGGGTAATCAGCACATTCATATAAAAGAAAATTCATTTCTTATTTGCTTTTAAGTTCATAAATACAACATGTGATGATGAAATCAGAGAGTATTGTGTACTTCATTAGTTTGGGACAATATTAATAATCTTCTATTTTTAATATCTTCCAATGAGCCTAATTACCACTAATTATGAGTATATAATAACCTCAAGAGAGTAGTATGCACAAAATCATTATTTGTCACATGTTCATATGATAATAAAAGCTGTCATTATGCTTTCTTTAGTATGTACCGTGAAAATATAAAAAAATATTCTTTTCCCTTACTGTTATGTTTTTATGGTTATACTAAAATGACAAAGATGTAAAATGGTTATGAATTGTTTTAAGAATTAGTATATTCATGAGTCAAAGCCTGACTACTTATATACATTTTTATTCTAGGGTATTATTTTTCTTCAAAGTGTACAAAAAAATTGAAACATGCTTGTATACTACTACCAACTGTGCTTTATCTAGAATTTTGGAAAAAAAAATTTTCATATGTCAAGCTAAACAATTCATATAGGAATATATTTTGATCAGTAATTTTCTTCTTGTAATCAACCCAGTTTTAAGAAGGAAATAAAAGTGTGACAATTGGAGAGATAAAGCAACATCTGAAAAGATAATAAAGGCAAAAGTTCAATAAGAAAGAAGTAAGTAAATTTTCAGAAATAAAACCCACAGTATTGGAAATTAGGTCATACTATTTGTTAATTTATTAATTCATTTGTGTAGTACATATATCAGATTTATTGTGAATATATCCAGGAATTAGTCTAAGTTCTGTAGATGCAATAGTGAGAATCTCATGAAAATTACTTTCAAGTATCGTGAGAAACTGAAAATTCAACATGTAAGATATAGAATGGAGGAATGGAGTAAAATTTTGTGCACTTTTAATAATATGACAAAACCCCCAATTCTTAAATGGTGACTGATCAATTAGTAATTGCAAGTCAAGTGAAAATGGTGCCAGGCAAGAAAGTGATAGATACACTGAAAATGCTAGGTATGCTCATACAGAAATTAGAAATTTAAAGAACATTCTTCATTTCCACTGTTCAGAAACTTTTGAAAAAATTAATCAGAATTTTAAAGTTCCAAAAGTAATATTTTTCTCACTATAGAAAAAAATGTTGACAGTATTTAGAGTTAAGGAATTTATTTTTAAGTGTTCAAATTGAATTTTAAAACAAGTCAGAAAATGAATCACTTAGGGAAAAATTTAGCAGCAAAAAAGGGAAAAGAAAAAGTTGAACCAGACAAATTCACTGTATTTCTTACCAGCTGGTGTGATGTTTAAATATTTAACTTTTCTAAGACCTTATTTCCTGTGCCCTCATATTGAAGCTACAGAATAAGGTTTTAGTCAGAACTTTGCTAATAGTATGAACAAGGGGCAAAGGGGTACACATTTGGAATTATTTTTTTTTTCCAAATGAGCCTTTCTTTCTAGCACATCTCCATTTTTTGACACCCACAAAAAAATCTATTAATATTGCCAACTAATAGATGAGATGCTATGAAAGTTAAAAGCTTATGTACAGCAAAGGACACTTTCATTAGGACAAAGCAACAACCTAAAGAGTGGAAAAATATTCATCAGTTATACATCTGGTAGAGGATTACTACTTAGAATACATAAAGATCAAAAATAAATGAACATAAATAAGAATCCACTTAAAATGGGATACAGAACAAAGCAGAGAATTCTCCTTATGCTCAGTGAATTCAATTAAAACTACTTTGAGAACACTTTTCCGTTGCTGATGGGAATGAAAACCACTGCAGAAATTATTGTGGTGGTATCTCAGAAGTTAAAAACTTATCTACCTCAATTCAGTCTGGGGAACATATGCAAAGGAGTCTATATCTTACTCCAGAGATACTTGCTAATTCCTGTTTCTTCTGCTCAATTTTATAATAGCCAGAAACTAGAAACAGCTGAGGTGTACATGATTACCTGATGAATGAACAAAAATATGGCACATTTATACAACACCAAGCAAAACTACTAAAGTCAAGGATGGATTACATCTTGTTGAGTCATTGGTCACAGGGGTTCCCTAGACCCCTCAAAACATCACAGGATATTGGCAAAGTAATACATTATCCTTCACAATCCGATAGCTACGGTCTGGTTGCTGAAAATACTGCTTACTTGTCATGAAATATGGAGGTGAACTTTTGCACAGCTAGAAGCTTCACTCCTACTGATTAGTCATGGTGCTAGAAGTTACTCTCCATGTTCTTAGAGAAGAAAGATAATCATCATAATCAGCTAACTGCAAATCTTATGACCTACAGAAGTGACCGTTCTGCAATATATTTTGGTACATTAGTGCACAGATGATTTGTGACTAACTAATCAGTTTTTAAAAATTGAAATTAAGGCCCACTCCACAAGGTGGAACACACACATGACACTACTAAATTGGCTAAGAACCTGAGACTAGATAAGTCATGGTCCTAGGGAGAAACTTAAAATTATCATTCTGTTCAAGGAACTTAGTAATAAAAAGACTCCTAATGACATATACCAGTAGATATAGCACAGCTCTCAAACCTCATCAGAAAAACTGCTTGCAATAATATGAATTAAAACAGTGGCCTACAACTGAATAATGTACAGTGACAAAGAGATTTTGGAACACTCAGTCCTAAACAGAATGTTTTCATCAAACTACTTCCCTCAAGGCTCAGGGAGGTATGTGCAAGAGGAGGCAATAGGATAGCAAAAGACAGTATGTTTCAGACACAAGAAGACATTTGAACCTATGAGCTCACAGACTATGGCATCAAACACAAGATCTACACAGATTCAAACCAGACAACATCTTAGCAATGAAAAGATTAAGTGGATGCAATATTCCACCCCTAACTAAGAAGCCATTTGCAATTGATATATGCTAGGAAAGAAAATTTCCTCCAATGGAGTGTCACTGTGTATATCAACCACAATCCAGGGCACGTTCCATAATCAGGAGTCACTGGCCAACATAAAATAAACTCCATGTTCTTTATTTGTGGGCTATGTGTGTGTGTGTGTGTGTGTTGGCATTTTTGTCTCATTTTATTTTCATTTTCTATTTTATTCTAATATTAGATATAGAGAAATATATAAAATTGGGTGGCTAAAGAGGTGGGAAGTATCTTGGAGGAGTTTATGACCAAAATATATTACAGGAAAGTATTAATAATAAAGAAAAAACCAACAACAAAAGACATGCTTTAAAATACATTTGGCAAAGTAAAGAAAATGCAGGATAAAAACTTTCAGTGTTTCTTAAATCTAGAAAATCATTATAAATACTATGGAGTCATTAAAACAAGACATAAAACAAGAACAATATGTTGTTATCATATTTAATGGAATATTCTGATTTTTCATTTCCCAGCTTAGGCTCAAGAAACCACAAATTTGAAGAAAAACAAACACACATGTATATATGCACACACACACACACACACACACACACAAGAGGGAAGGCATGAGGACAAATAACACCAGGGTTGTTTGATAAATCCTCAAAGAAATCATTTTGGTTTATATATGTTTACTACAAATTAAAACATGCACATAATATATTATGTTATATAAATTATATGATAATATTAAATATTAATACAAATAAAATATTTATTATAGGATTGACAATGTTCCTCAAAAGAACCATAAACTGTCAAAACCCCCAGAACCAGACATAAAAAACTCTTTACCAGTGGTTGGTCATGGTAGCCTAAACAACTCTTAAAACAGTATACACTATCTATGCACCATTTGTTTGCCTCTCTGAGGTGAAAGATAAGCACCCATTTCTGAAGATACTGCATAATAGTAGCACAGGACTCAGATGATTCAAGCTTCATATGACCACAGAGCCTTTTATCCACAGTCTAAGATTTCCTAGTTGCAAAAATTATTGTTCAAGTTTTACCTTACTGAAACACCTATAAACAGTTATCAACATGGCAAGATATACATAAAATCCAAGAACTGGCAGTCACATATTGGTGGTAATCAACCACTGTCTTATTGGACTTAAATATCCACTCAATGGGAAGGTAATCATGCCTGGTATTAAAAATATAGCCGACTTCTTAAGGCCAGTGAACTCATGGACCTTGGAAAATAATCTACTTCTCCAGTTTTGTTAGATATGCATAGTTCCTAACTACATTCTAAATATTTCCTGATACCTATAGATAAAACTATCTAACACTCCTCCTCAAAAAATATTTTCTTTATAGAAAACAGGGACTATCACAGAAAATTACATCTGGAAACAGTACAGAGATCAATGAATCATGGGAAACCCAGCCCCAACAGATATGTCTATATCATCACATCTTCTGCATCAGACAACACAGTGAAAACAGGGATGAAAAATTGCAAGAGAATGCCCACAATTCTTCTGTGAAACACTTTTTCCTAGAAATGGCTACATAAACAAGACATGAACAATGACAATATGAAAAGATATGGTAACATGAAAGGAGAGAAATTTTGTGAGGTTCAAGTCTAGATGAATTGCTTCAAGCCAGTAATGATGTCTTACAGATGGACAATTAGCCTGTCCCAAAGTTGAGACCCTTGTGGTTAGCCCTGAAGCCATATACACTCAAACAACAAAAATGCACTCAACAGATTTTATCTATGCATTTGTGCATACACATGTAGATATGTATATGTAACTATAATAATAAAAGAAAAGATGTCATTATAGTGAGGGTAGGGGGCATGGGAAAGTTGGAATAAGGATACCTAGAAGGGACTGGAGGGGGTAAAGAAAGGGAAAAGTGATATAATTATATTTTAACTATTTTTAAAAAGAAAAATAATCTTTCATAATTTTAATTTTGTGGTGATTTGACTGAATTGTCTCCCATGAGTTTCAGGTATTTGAATACTTGGTCCTCAGTTTGGAGAGGATTAGGAAATGTAGCCTTACTGGGGAAACTATGCCTCTGGGGGCAAACACTGAGGTTTCAAAAATCCATGTGCTACTTCCAGTATACTCTTTCTGCTTTTTATTTGCATGTCAAGATGTGAACTCTTTAATTAATACTCCAACAACTATGTCTGACTGTGACCTACTACCTACCCTCTGGCGTCATGGACTCTAACTCGCTCAAAACATAAGGCAAAAGTAAACTCTTCTGTAAGATGCCTTGATTATGGTATTTCATTGCAGGAATGGACATGTGACTAACACAAGGATCAGTGGGGTTTTTCAAAGATAGTCCAAAATGTTATATAGAAGCAATTAGAACAAATTATTATGAAAGGAAATTGCCCTCTTTTTTAGGCATGTGGCCCCCAATTTTAGAGTTAATTTTTTGTCCTTGTACAGCAGAGTCTCAACTTACATGACTTTGAGGAAATTCACTAAATTGTCATCAATTGAGTCTCTCATCTAGAAAATAGATAAAATAATTAACAGTGATATTACCAAGATGGTTCAATTGATATGCATGGTTGCCCCACAGGTCTGATGACCTGAATTCAATTCCTGGGGACCATGCAGAAGTGAAAGACCAGAATATATTCATCATGCACATACACACAAAAATAATCAATAAATCTATAGCAGGTTATTAATCAGGCATAACTTAATGTTTTTAATGTTTCCAGAGACATAGCTTTGTGGTTGAGAGCAATTCCTGTTCTTGTAGAGGACCCAAGGTCACATCTTACCATCCCTATGGAGATTCATAACCACCTATAATTCCTTTGTATGCACATGGTACACAAAAACACACACACATTTAGGAAAACAATATTATTGTAAAATAAAATAATTAAAAAAATTTAGAAGAGACCTAAGCACAAGCTCTAAGAATCTTTTCATTTAGTATTTGAAGACTCAGACTATAAGTTGCACTATACTAACAGTATCACAGACATAATATCAGAATATTTCTCTTTGCCAAAATGAGCATAAGAGCTTGCTCAAATGTTATTAATTTGCTGATGAAATTACCAAAAACACTAATAAACTTGCTTTTATTCATGTTTCACTGAAAAAATGTCAATGTTTAAGTCCACTTAAATCATCATGTCAGTATGTTCTAATCAATCATGCTTTATACTGTGAAATAGAGCCAAGGTAAGAACATATTACAAAATGTAACTCATACAAATATATTTTAATAAAACAAGATATAAAAATGTGTTGACTTGGTTTTAGATTCCACAATACAATTTTCCTTAAGAAACTTTCAGTCTATAATCTAAGATGTGGTATAAAAATATTATTTGTATGTTTATGTGAAAAGAGAAGTAAAGTTTCCTTAAAATTCTCAACTGTACACTTCTGTGAGGTAGGATTTTCTTTAAATCTTTAATTAAAAAATGATATTTGACCAAATAAGCTACAATATTTATGATCACTTAGCTGTACTATGTTAAGAAATAAATGAGAGAAAGTATACAAATTTGTAGCATCCTTCTCACTAGAATATCCTGGAAAATGCATACTTTATAAATATGTCATTTGTACTAGCATTTATTAAATGTTTAAAAAATTGTCATAAGATTTATGTGCTTTGTATATCTCAACAAAAACTTTAAATAAAGTGCCTATAAGCATATACATGTAAATGTTTATAAGTATATAAAATATAATGTAAAATAAGATATAATGATACAATAAAAATTATAACTTAAATATGTAGAATTATTTGAGACATTCAAATTTTAAAATAATTTTAATTTCATACATTAATACTATATTATTTCACATTTCCTTCTCCTGCATTCCATCTAAAGTCCATTTTCTCTTATGGTTGAGCACTTTTATTTAAATATTGTTACCTATGAATGTGTACATATAAATTTGTATAATATATAAGGCATCTACTGACCTATATACTATTGCTTGCATATATATAAGTTTAGGTTTGACTACTTAGGACTGAATACACTCTCAGGGAGCTTGTTTCTGAAAATTGTTGAATCTCCTCTTTGTCATCATTGCTTGCCTGAAGGAGTGTGGTCTTGTGAAATTTCTCCCATTACATCAGCACAATAATTGGTGTTGCAATTATGTAGGTCATATTAAGAAATCATATTGTTCAGATGCAACAGAGAGGCACCACGTCCAGACGCAGCAGAGAGGCTCAGCAATCAGGAATAGGCTTTGGGGGACCAGCGCAGTGGCAGACGCAAGCAGCGGGGACCGGCGGGGTGCAGGCATAGCGGCCAACACAAGCAGTGGGGGCAAGTACGGTGGCAGATGCAACCGGCAGGGATGGGCACGCAATAACGAGAGCAGATCGCCCCACTACAATTAAATCAAAGGGTAGGCCTTTTGTTGGCGAGGTCACTGGCAAACGGACAGCCCGGTCCTGTCCTGAAGACCCTTCGGAGGGGTGAGAGGGTTCTCGGCCTGTGGCAGGAACCAGGAAACAGAGCGAGGGCATTATGTAAGCAGAGCCCTTGGCCAGCAGGGAAACCTGATTCTGTTTTAAAAGATCAAGGATCAATAGGAGGAGATGGGCAGGCGCCAAGGCAAGAATTCACCCAATAATCTGAAAAACAACATGAAAACACAAGAACCCAATGATCTTACAACAGAAGTATTTGAACACCCTAACACAGAAGAAGTGGAAAAAAATTGACATTATGAAAGCAATAGAGTCCCTTAAACAACATGTAAAAAACGCCCTT
>NW_004949111.1:1349446-1352421 GCF_000317375.1 Microtus ochrogaster
AAAAAAAATAAAAAATAAAGAAATCATATTGTTGAGATTTCAAGAACAAAGTTTCCCTAATTTGTCTAGAAGAAACTATCTAGTATCAAAAATCTTTTTCGTTTGGCTCTTATACACTTTCTGCCCCATTTAACTACAATGTTCTTTGAGCCTTTGGTGTAGGGATTACATTGTAGACGTATTTATTAAGGATGGGCACACCCTGGACACTTATGCTCTGTGCTCACATAACTTATTAATCTTCAAAATTGTCACCATCTACTCCCAAACAGTTTCTTTGATAAGGTATGAGAGTGATACTTTTTTCTGTGAGTATTTAAACCAATATTTATATTACTGTTAGGAACTATATTTGTTTAGGAAAATAGTAATAACAGCCAATCCTGTAAAGTCTATGATGTCTCTTCCCATAGCTACTTCACTATGATTATAGTACTTGGCATGAGTTCTCTTCTAGCAGTGATCCTTAAATCCAATTAGACAGATGTAGTTTATCATCAACATATGATTGCCACAACTGTACCTGTGGAAGTTTAAATGATAAAGGTGGCCTTAAGCTTAAATATTTAAATGCTTGAGTTGCTGTAACTGCTTTTGGTAGGATTCGGGATTGTGGTCTTCTTGGAGGAAATGTGTAACTCAATGTGGCCTTTGAGGTTTCAAAAAACCATGTCAAGATCTCTCTCTCTCTCTCTCTGTCTCTCTCTCTGTGTCTCTCTCTGTGTCTCTCTCTGTCTCTCTCTGTTTCTCTCTCTCTCTCTCGTCTTCAAGTAGTGGATCAAAATGCAAGCTCATAGTTACTACTCCAGTGCTATGCCTGCCTTCTACTGCCATGTTCCTTGCCATGGTAGCAATATTTTTCTATGTTACCTTGGTTATGCTTCTTTCCAAATCAATAATAAAGTAACTAAGACAGTACTTTTAGAAACATGTCGCCATACTGGTTTTGTTATAATCTGTGGGCTTTGCAGATATATAGGACTATTTATTCTATTTCTCCTTTGGTAGTTTGCATAGCATTTCTAGGCACGATGAAATCCAGTCCTCAGGAAGACATATAACAAGTCAGATCTAGATCAAGCCTCCCAAGTTCTATGTTTGCATTGTATATTGGTAAATACACACTTCAACTAGTATTTAAATTGTTAAAATTTTATATTAACATAAGTTATATTTTTATGAGCCTTCATAAAACTCAAAAGCTTCTTACACAAAAGGAATCAATCAATGTAAGTATATAAGAGTCACACCTCAACATAATACATGCAATTTACAGCAAGCTGACAGCCAAAATTTACATAAATTGAGAGAAACTCAAAGGAATTCCATTAAAATCAGGGACAAAACAAAGTTGTCCAATCTCTCCACACCAAGCCGGGAGATGGTGGCGCACACCTTTAATCCCAGCACTCGGGAGGCAGAGGCAGGCGGATCTCTGTGAGTTCGAGACCAGCCTGGTCTACAAAGCTAGTTCCAGGACAGGCTCCAAAGCCACAGAGAAACCCTGTCTTGAAAAACCAAAAAAAAAAAAAAAACAATCTCTCAACACCTAGATAACATTGTCCTTGAAATCTTACCTAAAGCAATAAGACAACCGAAGAAGACAAGTTAGAAAGGAAGAAGTCAAAGTAACTTTATACTTTATTTGTAGATGAACTGCTTTTATACATAATTAAACCTAAAATCACACCTAGGAAATTTCTGCAGCTATTAAACACTTTTGTCAAAGTATCGGGAAACAAAATCAATACACACAAAAAAACAATAGCCTTCCTATATTAAAAAATAACAATTGTGTTGAGAAATAAATCAGGAATTGATGATACCTTTCACAATAGCCTCAAAAAAGATAAAACATCTTGGAGGAAACTCTTGTAAAGTAAAACTTTAAGAAATTGAAGAAGGTATTATGAGATAAAACATCTACCATACTAATGGACTGGTAGTGTTAAGACAGTGAAAATGGCCATCCTATGAAAAGCAATCAATAGATTCAGTGAAATCCCCATAAATATCTCAACCCAAGTCTTTACAAACCTTTAAAGGACAATTTTAAGCTTCATATATGTGGCAGTTTGAATGGAACTGGTCTCCATGAGTTCCTTGGGAGTGGCACTATTAGGATGTGTGGCTTTGTTGAGTAGGTATGGCCTTGTTGAAGGAATTGGGTCACTGTGGGGTGTGTTTTGAGGTCTCATAGGTGTTCAAGCCATGCCTAGTGTCTCAGTTTATTTCCTGTTGCCTTCAGATCAAGATATGGAACTCTCAGTTCCTTTTCCAGCACCATGTCTGCTCGTCATCATGTTCCATGATGACAATACTGGACTAAATCTCTGAACAACCCAATTAAATGTTTTCCTTAATAAGAGTTCCCATGGTCATGGTGTCTCTTTACAGCAACAAAAACCCTTAATAAGACAATGTGGATGCACAAAATTTTCAGGATATATGAAACAATCCTGAATAATAAAAGTTGGAGTTTCCATCCCCAATCACAAATTGAACTACAGACCTACACTAATAAAACAGCTTGATATTGGCATAAAAACAGACTTGTCAATCAAGGGAAGCAAACTGAAGACCCCCAAATAGTCCTGATACCTGATGTTTGATAAAGAAGCTAGAAATAAACACTGAAAAAAGACAGTATCTTTAATGTTCTTGGTCAACTTGGATGGTCACATGTAGAAGAATCCAAAGAAATCCACCCTTATCACCCCGCACAAAATTATCTACAAATCAATCAAATACCCTACCAATAAACTACATACACTGAGCCTTATAGAAAATAAGTGAGGAATAGTCTTGTACTCATGATACAGAAGGAGACTTTCTGAACTTGACACCAATACAATAGACACTAAGAATATCAATTTATAAACGACACCCTACGGAACTGAAAAGCTCCTGCATAACAAAAGATACCATCATTTGGACAAGTTAGCATCCTTGAGAATAGGAAATGTTTTTTTTTT
>NW_004949111.1:1353466-1356253 GCF_000317375.1 Microtus ochrogaster
AGAGCTAGTTCCAGGACACGCTCCAAAGCCACAGAGAAACCCTGTCTCGAAAAACCAAAAAAAAAAAAAGATTGTTAAAATTCATATAACGACATAATCGTGTAAACAGGTTAGGTATTGATTAAAGACCGGAGGGGGAATGGGATTACTTTGTAAGGAAAAATAGTATTAACAATTATAGATGAACTGGGGTAATACAGGAATTGGAGGGAGGATCAAATTGGCAGAGAGATTAAAAAAAAAAGGGGAGGAGGGGGAATGAGAAAGGAAATACAGAGGACAGCTAAAACTAAGTTTCATTTGAGGGCTTGTAAAATACTGTATAAGCTTCCTAAACAATAAACATTCATGAAAGCCATCTAAATGGAATCATGAAATAACAGGGGAGATGGAGCTCCAACTGGCTCATTCTCAAGCTCTTCATCAAAGGAATCCTGCACTTCCAGGAATAGGTTACATCTAATCTACTTGTTGGCCAAAGGGGCACCAGGAGGACTCCCAAACAATGCAGGTCATTTCTAAGACTAATGGTTACTCTCTAAAAGCTGATGATAAGGAACTTTTCCTGAATACAATGCCTGCAGAAGTTGAGTTGGTGATTTCCTAGTGCCTTCACCTCTACTAATTAGTGTTCATAGTTAGAAGATACTCTATATGCTACCGAAGGAGAAAGGTAAACACCAACCCAGATACAAATCCTTTGATCTACAGTGGTGACATGCTTGTAAGACGTTTCAGTGCAACTGTGTCACAAAGCTTGTGTGACTAACCAAGAAATATCTGACTGGATTTTAGGTCTACTCCACAAGGTAGAACCCATTCCTGACACCACTCTGGTGACCAAGAAACTGAGATTAGATGGGCCAGAGACATGGGGAAAAAACAAATACTACTGTTTATGCTAAAGGATCATAACAGCAAAATGACAACTAAGGATATTCTGCAATACTTATAGATCAGTGCCTTGTTCAGCCATCTTTAGAAATGTAGAAACTCTCCTATAGCAGTTGAGACCAAACACAAAGACCCACAGCCAGAAAATATGCAGATAATGAAAGACCTGGAAAACTCAGTCTTTAATGAGATGTCTCTATCAAGTCCTGTTCCTTATGTCTCAGGGAACTCTGTGAAAATGGAGGCAGAAATATTCTAACAGCCAGATGGGATGGAGGCTACCAAGGAAACAAGGACTTGTAAACAACAACAACAAAAAAAAAAAACCTACCAGTGTGAGTATAAACTTACAGAGATTGTGGCAGCATACACAGGGTCTGCACAAATCTGTGCTAGATGGGGTATCTGCAGAGAGGGGAGGTAGGCAAAAGGACCTATCCCTAACCCTAAGCTAACTCTAACTGATAACTGATCTCAAAGCAAATTTTAATTTTCGCCTAAGGTGTCTCACTATACATGCCAGGCCTCATGCCAAGCAGTAGATGGCCAACACAAAATGAACTCAAAAGGCATTTTTGAAAGTTCTTTATCACATAGTGTTTTGTCAGGACATTTTTTAAACTTTACCAGTGCTTTGTGTATATATTATGGTTTCTGGTTTCATTGTCTTATGGAATTTCTGTGTTCGTGAATGTGTGTATCTCTGTATCCATATGCTCACTTGGGCTTTTGTTGTTCTTCTTTTACTTCTGCATATTTGTTTGTCCTATTCTGATTGGTCTGTTTTGATTTTGTCTTATTACATTTATTATTATTATTATTATTATTATTATTATTAATGCCTATTTGTTATCTAATGAAAAAGAGAAAACATTTGGATTGAGGTTGGTATGGACTTGAGGAAGATGTGAGAGTTGTTGGGTTGTATGAATAGAATAAATTGTATGAAAAAATCTATATCTATTTTCAATAAAAGAGGGGGGTGTCGATTTGGATTGAAAGTTCTCAATGAAAAAAAAGTAGATTCCAATCATATAGCCAAACACAAAGAAGTTTTTCAGGTCCTCAAGAAATTTTTATCATAATTTGTGGCAAAAAAACAAATTTATTTATTATCTTAACCACTTTAATGTGCACAATTCAATAACACTGGCATGAAAGTCATCAGCAATAGCCATTCCCAGAGGTTTTTTTTTTTCAGTTTGCAAACTGTAATTGTGTTCACTGAATGGTAATTCCTCACCCCATCACTCTTCAAAGCATATACCAATCTATGGCACTGGCAGTCACTGTTCTGTCAGACAGAAACATGTGGTGTCTTTGTAAATATGTGTACTCTAATATGTTAAGATTTTTATTGTTCCAAAACAAACAATGAAACAAAACACAAAAAAACCAACAACAAAAACCCAAAACCAGAATGGCCAAATGCAACTGGAAGAGAAAGATTTTATTTCTGCTTACAATTCTTGGGTCACAATCCACTTCACTGACAGAAGTCAAGGCAGGAACTCAAGAGCAACCTTCAGGCAAGAGCTGAAGCAAAGGCCATGGAGGAACACTATTTAGTGGCTGGTTACTTATGACTTACTCATTCCTCCATCTTATACAACTTAGGAAAACCTGCCTGGGGTGGTACCACTCCTCATTGGCTGAACCCATTCACATCATTTATTAATATTAAAGATAGTCATAATACAATCTGTATGGAGGCATTTTCTCAATTTACTTCCTCTTCCCAGATATTTTTAGTTCATGTAAAGTTGAGAAAAAAACTAACCAGCACAACTGGGGCTCAATATAAGTAAAAATAAATAGTACTTTGATTTTTTTATGACTGGATAATTTCACTTAGCATATGTTTAAAATGTACATGTTGTACTATATGGCAAA
>NW_004949111.1:1356353-1362446 GCF_000317375.1 Microtus ochrogaster
AGAGAGAGAGAGAGAGAGAGAGTTGAATTATATTTACCTTTTCTTTATTGTGTGTGACTCTAACTAAAAAGGTACAAATATGTCTAATCAACTTCTTGCTAGCAACTTTTGTTATATACACAAAAAATCTTGGGGTCGTAAAAATACTGTTTAGTTTTCAGGAATGTTATATTGCTTGCTATATCCATTGTATCATTTGTGTTTCTAATAAACATAAGTGCTCCAATTTCTCCACCATTTTTAAAGAATTCGACATTTTACTATTTAGATAACTGCTCAGCTGTGTTCATTGCCAATCTATTTAAAATAGCTGGGAAAATTTAATTACCATGGAAGCATTTCACCCTCCTCCTTTATGATAATGAAAAGAACAAAGAAAATCTCATTCTCATTGAGCAAGTCGCTTCTGTACATAGCCATAAGGAAATATGTTCACTCCTATGTACTAGTAATGTAACCTCTGTTAGACTGTTCACTGTTTTCAAAATATTAATCACAATTGTATGGAGAAACAACAGCTTTTTTATCAGAGAAAATAGTAATTTAAAAATTGGAATGTAAATTGCTTCAAATTTTGTTCTTTCTCAAACTTATTTTGTCCCTCAGGGTTTCCTGAAATTTTGTGCATTTTTCCCCAATAGGAACTATTATTGAAATTGTTAAAAAAGATTACTTTTAATAAGTATATAACTTTGCAAAGCATAGATATTGTGTTTTGGTGTCTATGTATCCAAAGCTTACTTCAAATTTGAATCCATATTCCACTAGTCTCTGCTAAAAGGCTTATACCACAATATCCATCTCTGAGTAGATATAATAACATTATTAATTATCCTAACCCATAAGCTAATCACTTCTTTCCATTTATTGATATTTTATTTGATTACTTTTTCTATAGTTTGGAGTTATCACTGTGCAAGATTTTCTGCCTAGTCTTTGTTTAAATATGAATTTCTAATAATCTTTGAAAAGACTTATTGTTTGAATTTACTCTTCAATTGGTCCTTGTTAGTGAGTATAGAAAGTAGTATAGAAAGTCATGGATTTTTGTGCATTAGACTAATTAATTAATGTTTTTCTTCAAGTTTTTCTCTGAGCTGTACTTGCACTCATGCATATATGTCTGTGACCTTTGGGGTTCTCTACATATAACATTATTTCGTCTACAAGTAGAAATATCTTTATCTACTCCTACTCCATCCCAACTTTTCCATTCCCCCAAGCTCTCCCCAACCAGATTCCGGCTATTACAAGTAATACTCCTATGAACATAGTTGAACAAATGCTTTTGTAGTATGGTTGGGCATCTCTTGGGTATATTCCCAAAAGTGGTATTGCTGGATCCTGGGGTAGGTCGATCCCGAATTTCCTGAGAAACCACTACACTGACTTCCAAAGTGGTTGCACAAGTTTGCATTCCCACCAGCAATGTATGAGTGTTCCCCTTATGCCACATCCCCTCCAGCATAGGCTATCATTGGTGTTTTTGATTTTAGCCATTCTCACAGGTGTAAGATGGTATCTCAAGGTTGTTTTGATTTATATTTCCGTGATTGCTAAGGAGGTTGAGCATGACCTTATGTGTCTTTTGGCCATTTGAATTTCTTCTGTTGAGAATTGTCGGTTCAGATCAGTACCCCCTTTTTTTAATTGGGTTAATTAGCATTTTAAAGTCTAGTTTCTTGAATTCTTTATATATTTTGGAGATCAGACCTTTGTCTATTGCGGGGTTCGTGAAGATCTTCTCCCAATCAGTAGGTTGCCTTTTTGTCTTAATGACAGTGTCCTTTGCTTTACAGAAGCTTCTCAGTTTCAGGAGGTCCCTTTTATTCAATGTTGCACTTATTGTCTGTGCTACTGGAGTTATACATAGGAAGTGGTTTCCTGTGCCCATAAGCTGTAGACTATTCCCCACCAGCTCTTCTATCAGGTTCAATGTCTTCAGATTGATACTGAGATCTTTAATCCATTTGGATTTGAGTTTTGTGCATGGTGATAGACATGGACCTATTTTCATTCTTCTACAGGCTGACAACCAGTTCTGCCAGTACCATTTGTTGAAGATGCTTTCTTTCTTCCATTGTATACTTTTAGCTCCTTTATCAAAAATCAGGTGTTCATAGGTTTGTGGGTTAATATCTGGGTCTTCTATTCGATTCCATTGGTTGACATCTCTATTTTTATGCCAGTACCAAGCTGTTTTCAATACTGTAGCTCTGTAATAGAGTTTGAAGTCAGAGATGGTAATGCCTCCAGAAGTTCCTTTATTGAATACGATTGTTTTAGCTATCCTGGGTTTTCTGTTTTTCCAAATAAAGCTGATTATTGTTCTCTCAAGGTCTGTGAAGAATTTTGTTGGGATTTTAATGGGGATTGCATTGAATTTATAGATTACCTTTGGTAGAATTCCCATTTTTACTATGTCGATCGCACCCATCCAAGAGCATGGGAGATCTTTCCATTTTCTGGTGTCCTCTTCAATTTCTTTCTTCAGTGCCTTAAAGTTCTTGTCAAATAGATATTTCACTTCCTCGATTAGAGTTACCCCATGTTCCTTTATGCTATTTGTGCCTATCTTAAAAGGTGAAGTGTATATCTTAATTATGGGAGCCATTTGAGGCTTGGCAAGAGACTGGACTCTAGAGGGGTCAGGTGTCCAAGGAGATGTCCCCAGCTTGTTTCTTGAGCAGCTGAGGAGAGGGCTCCTGAACTGGCCCTATACTATAGGCACTCTGGTGAATATCTTGCATATCACCATAGAACCTTCATCTGGTGATGGATGGAGACAGAGACAGAGACCCACATTGGAGCTCTGGACTCAGGTCCCAAGGTCCAAATGAGGAGCAGAAGGAGAGAGAGAACATGAGCAAGGAAGCCAGGGCAGCGAGAGGTGCGTCCACCCACTGTGATGGTGGGGCCGATTTAATGGGAACTCATCAAGGCCAGCTGTACTGGGACTGATGGAGCATGTGATCAAACTGGACTCTCTGAACATGGCTGACATTGAGGGCTGACTGAGAAGCCAAGGACAATGGCACTGGGTTTTGATTTTACTCCATGTACTGGCTTAGTGGGAACCTAGTCTGTTTGGATCCTCACCATCCTAGACCTGGATGGATGGGGGAGGACCTCAGACTTCCCACAGGGCAGGAAACTCTGACTGCTCTTTGGACTGGAGAGAGGGGAATGGGTAATGGGGGGAGGGAGAGGAAAATGGGAAGAGGGGAGGAGGTAAAAAAATTGTAATAATAATAAGAATAAAGAATAATATATGAAAAAAAGAAATTATTTTTATCTTTCTGATTTGTTTCTATTTATTTTCTTTCCTAACTGAAGGAGCTAGTGATTGGCTGTAGTATGTTTATAGTCCTCTAAAAATATTAAAGGGAAGTATTTAAAAATTTTTAAATGCCTCTGATGTTTGTTTTTTGAGATTTTTTTCCATACAATATGTTTTGCTCATGTCATGTTTTCCCCTCCCCAGACTCCACCCAAATTCTCCCAAGGCCCATCCAACATCATATTCTCTCTCTAAAAAAAATAAAAAAATAAAACAAAGATTAAAATAATACAAACTACTTGTTCAACGTGTTTAGCATCCAGGATCACTTATCAGTGACTATATGGCCCACACTGAGGTGGAGCCTCCCACACCAAATATCAATCAAGGTAATGCTCCACAGGCTTGCCTACAGATAAATCTGGTGGGACCATTTTCTCAACTGAGTTTCTTTCTTCTAAAATGTCTCTAAATATGGCAAGTTGACATCATTCCAAGGCTATAAAAGAAATCTCCTTATACAAAGTTTACATTCTTCCCGCTTTAGAATATTTTTAAGTTATTAACTTAGAATAGTATGACTGCAAATAGGAAGTTTAAATGACAAATATTTTCTTTGTTTTGTGTACAGATAATAATGATTTTTAAAAGCAAGCTTTTATCAAACCATTTAGTATCCTAACCTATATCCTTGAGAATATTCTGAAGATATAATGGATTAATGTGTTGTCTAAAACTTTTTATATATTTTTAGGCCTTTTTTTTGGAAGTCAAAAATGTCTCTTCAAATTCAGTGCTTTTAGGTGTGCCCTCTAAATGAGCTTATCCTGTGAAATGTTGTTTAATGGCTGGTTTTTGAAAGCTTCAACTATTTATTGCTAATGTACTTATTTTGTAATGCTCTATGTTTAAGGTCATAGTATGCCTTGCAAAATAAAATTAAAAGCAGTAAATTGCCATAATCACATATTTCTGTAAGATGATGGACTTTTTGATGTGTTTCTTTTAAATGGAAAATTTTAGATATGCTGTTTTCTGGGGAGTCATGGAAACTGATGAGCACTACCAATATCTACTATTTAATTTTGAAAAATAACTGCCCTTGCAGTTTTCTACTAAGGTATAGTAGCATGACTCTGTGGTGATCAGAGTGAGTCTCCCTATATATTCTTTGGGAAAGCACAAAATTTGCCAACACAATGAACATAAACAAAATTCATTAAAGTGAAAAGCCATACAGGAGAAAATTTGTGAATAAAACTGATTGAAAAAATAGCTTTGTTATGAGCCTGATAGGAATATTAGTTTTGAAACAGAATTGTTTTCTAATGCATGGTTTCATCTCCTTAAAAAAAGAAAATATTTCCATGACAAAGGAATGCTCTGCATCTACATGAATCACATGTAGATGTTTTAGGAGCAGGCATGTTAATGTTACTAAAGTATTTACAGAGATATAAAATGCAAAGATATTTATTAATCATTACTACAGGGTATATAGTAAAGATTGATAACATGTGAAGAAATAAATAATTTAAAAAATGGCCTAGAGTTGAAAACTTTCTGCTAAGCTATTTAAATTAAAACATGTTAGCTTTGACTGATTATTATACTAACTCTGTTATTTTTTCTTTGGAGGCTTAAAATTTATCTATAGATTAATGACAGTTGATGTGGAATTCTCCTCTGTATACTATAAACATCATTGGTTAATTACAAAGTTGGTTTTGGCCTGTGGTAGAGCAGAATAGTTAGGCTGGGAAAACTAAATTAGATGATGGGAGGAAGAAGGCAGAGTCAGTGAGACACCATGAAGCTGTCAGAGGAGAAAGATGTGAGCTGCTAGCTGAAACCTTGCTGGTAAACCACAACTACATGGTGATACACAGATTAATAGAAATCGTTTAAATTAGAATGTAAGAGCTAGCCAAAAAGAAACTAGAGCTAATAGGCCAAGCAGTAATTTAATTAATGCAGTTTCTGTGTGGTTATTTTAGGTCTAAGCAGCCAGGAACAAACAAACAACCTTCGTATAACAAATTGGTACACCAACATAGTCAACTATATCCATGTAGAAAAAAAAAAAGCTCAGTTTTTTTTTCTCAAGGTTAAAAAATAATTCTAGACATACACACACAAAAGAGTTTAACACAACTTTTTGCTTTGTTTGCTGGGGGAGGGCTCCAGCTTCTTTAAGAGAGGTCTTCCTTGTGGTTTTGGGCCATGCTGCCAGGACAAACTCTGGCTCTTTCAGGAGGCTAAGCCCTTGAATGGGGTTTGTGGGCAGTGTGCTGCAAGTTACATGGTGGCAGCATGGGCCAACTGGTTACCAAAGTTGAGGTGGTAAGCATGGCTTTCACTCAGCAGTCTCACAGGCAGTAAATGGACCTTCACAATGTTGGACTATGTAGAACCAGTAAAGCAGCTTTGGTCATAGTCACACCCAATTAGCATTAAAAAAGTTGCATCTTGTCAAAATATAATTACAGATACACAATAAAGATAGATTCAGATAAAAAGACCTCTAAATTGGTTACAGTGTTGGATAAATGTACATAAGCTTGGGAGAAAGAAGAAAAAGAGTAAAAAAAAATGACAGTAAATGTAATATAAAACAGGCTAGACCATCACAGATTAGAGGAGAAAGATAATAAAATAAATATCAAATTTGTACAAAAAGTAATGGGATAAGAAAAATAAGTCACACAAAGATAGAATATAAACAGAGAGTCTAGATTATGTATATCATTGTATTTTCTTTGAATTTTTTGACTGTGAAGGAGCTAAGTACAGAGAGATATTTCATTGTATGG
>NW_004949111.1:1362691-1370146 GCF_000317375.1 Microtus ochrogaster
AGTTTGGAGAGAACTCTTCCCTAATTCCCAAATATTGTTTATAAATGTTTGTTTACATTTAAAGAGATATGCTTTAGAGATGGATACTTTGCTTTTGTATAGCTCTTGGTTTATTGATACAAATTTAAGATCAATTATATGGCTCTTGACTAAGGTATTGTGTTTGTATAGCTCATTTGAAAATGTAATGCATACTTAAGAAATATAGGCTAATCGATAGTAATCTATAATACTCAAGCTTGTAGTCATGTTAGTTAGGTTTTCTAGTTATATAGATATACTTCAGTTAAATGTGTATTTTTCAAATCTTACAAAGACCTTCAGAATATGACATTTAAAATGTTTTAATAACAGGATTTTTCAAGAAAATGAGACACATCTGTTCCTGGCAGTACCAATCTACTTCAAGAAGATGATAGACACCAAAGAGGCTCCTTATAGAGTTTTTCAGTCATTTGGGCAAGAAAATAATCTTGCCTGGACTGCTTGATGCTATGCTATATAAACTGGAAAGGCAGGATCCATAAAAAAATGACTGCTGATGTTGCCTGAAGAAGGTGAGATGGGTACAGGCATTGGTCTGGGACATCAACAGGAATAGGCAGGAACCTGGGACCTCTGAGGGACTAAACCTGAGCCAGGTCCTCTTTGGTTCTGGTTGCACCTGAGCCTGGGAACTCCAAGACAGTAGACTGGAGCCAGAAACATTTGCAGGACCAACTCCAAGCCAGAGACTTCTGCAGGAGGGAATCAAGACCAGAATTTACAGGAACAGGTCAAAGCCAGTAACCTAGGCCAAAATAGGCTGAAGAGAGCAAATTCCAAGGGAGCAGAGCAAAGCACAGGAGCACTGAGCTATTTCCAGGAACATGGAGTAACCAATAGGGTTGCTAAAACTGTGGCACTGACTGTACCACAAGGAACAATTATCTGAGCTTTGAATTCTTTGTCACATAAATTTATTCAACAGAATCTCAGACAGCCCCAACCACATCTACTAGAGGAAAAGATGAGTAGAAAAGGTAAGAACACGTGCAACACCACAAAGAACAACACAACACAAGTAAAATCTAAAGACCCTACAACAGTAAGAACTGAAAAACCAAATATAGATGAAGCAGAAGAAAATGTCCTAAAAAAATAACTTCAAGTGAATGTTTGAAACTCTGAAGAAAGAAATGAGAAATTCCCTTAAAGAAATGGAGGAAAAGACAAACAAAAAAAGGAAGACATCAGCAAATCCCTCAAAGAAAACCAAGAAAAAGAAATCAAACATACAAAATAAACTATTCAAGACTTGAAAACAGAAACAGAAACAATAAAGAAAACAGAAGCCAAGGGAATTATAGAAACAGAAATCATGAGAAAATGATAAGGAACCAAAAATGTAAGCATAAAAAGTAGAGTACAAGAGATGGAAAAGAGAATCTCACACTCTGAAGATACAACAGAGGAAATATAATCATCACTTAAATAAAACATTAAATCTAACAAAATCTAGCCCAAATTATCCAGGAAATATGGGACACCATGAAAAGGCCAAATCTAAGAATAATAGGTATAGAAGAAGGAGAAGAATTTCAACTCGAAAGCACAGAAAATATATTTAGCAAAACTATAGAAGAAAACATTCCCATCCTAAAGAATGATATGCCTATGAAGACACAAGAAGCTTACAAAGCACCAAATAGACTGGATCCAAAAAAACATCATCTTGCCACATAATAATCAAAACACTAAACATACAGAGTAAATAAAGAATGTTAAGAGCTCCAAAGGAAAAAAAAAAAGCCAAGTAACATATAAAGGTAGACCTATCAGAATTACACTAGAAGTCTCATTGAAGACAATGAAAGCCAGAAGGTCATGGTCAAATGCTATGCAGATATTAAGAAACCGGAGATGCCAGCCCAGACTACTATACCCAGCAAAACTTTCAATCATCACTTGTAAAAGAAACATTTCTAAAGCTTATATCATACATTAAACCTTACACACGAATAGTGGGAGACTTCACCACTCCCCTCTCACCACTGGATAGGTCAGTCAAACAAAAAAATGAACAGAGAAATAAGAGAACTAACAGCTGTTATGACTCAAATGGACTTAACAGATATCTATAGAATATTCCATCCAAACATAAAAGAATATACTTTCTTTTTAGCACCTCATGGAACCTTCTCTAACATTGACCACATACTAGGTAACAAAGGTAACCTCAACAAATGCAAAATAATTGGAATAAACCAATGTACTTTATCAGATCACCATGGTTTAAAACTAGAAGTCAAGAGCAATACTAATTCCAGAAAACCCACAAACACATGGAAATTAGACAATGCTCACCTGAATCATCAATAGATGAAGGAAGAAATAAAGAGAGAAATTAAATACTTCCTAAAATACAATAAAAATGACCACACAAATTTATGGGACACAATGACAGCAATGTTAAGAAGAAAGTTCATAGCACTAAATGCTTACATAAAAAAAAAAACGCTGAAAAATCCCATACTAGTGAATTAACAGAACATTTGAAAACTTTATAACAAAAAGAAGCAAACACACATAAGAAAACTAGATTGCAGGAAATAATCAAATTGAGAGCTGAAATCAACAAAATAGAAACAAAGAAATCAATAAAAATAATCAATGAGACAAAGAGTTAGTTATTCGAGAAAATCAACAAAATAAACAAGCTTTTATCCAAACTAACCAAAAGGCAGAGAGAAAATATCCAAATTAACAAAATCAGAAATGAAAAGGGGGACATAACAACAGATATGGAGGAAATACAGATAATCATCATGTCATATTTTGAAAACCTGTACTCCACAAATTTGGAAAACATAAGGAAATGGACAACTTTTTGGATAAATATCACTTACGAAAATTAAATCAAGATCAGATAAGAAAATTAAACAAACCTATAACTACTGAAGAAATAGAAACAGACATCAATAGTCTCCCAACCAAAAAAAGCCCAGGACCAGATGGTTTCAGCTCAGGATTCTAGAAGACTTTCAAAGAAGAACTAATACCAATACTTCTCAATTTATTCCACACAACAGAAACAGAAGGAACAATGCCAAACTCTTTTTATGAGGCTACAATTAATTACCTGGATATGCAAACCACAGAAAGACATTAGTAAGAAGGAGAATTACAGACCACTTTGAACACTGATGCTAAAAAACTCAATAAAATACTGCCAAACCAGGGGTGAGAGTGTTCATGATCCACAGCAGGAGCCCAGAAATGGAGCATGGACATTCCCCAACCCCCTTGACTCCCCAGTCATTCGGCAGGGGCTGCTCTCCTCTGCTACAGCCTCTCTCTCCCTAACCCATCCCAGCTTGCACCCAGGAACCTCCTCCCTTCTTCTTCTCTTCAGTGGAGCCATAAGATCTGCCAGCACAGCCTGTTTGGGCATGCTGGAACAGGGTGATGAGGGCAACAGGGTGGGCGGGAGTTCTTTGCTTCAATAGCCTGCCTGTAGCAAGGTAGACCTTTTGTCAGCAAGGTCGCTGGCCAGCAAGGGGACCTGATCCTGTGCCATAAGATCCATCAGATAGCATTTGAAGGAAGAGATGGTCAGGTGTCAAGGCAAGAATTCCTCCACCAATCTGAAAAACATGAAAACACCAAAACCCAGTGATCCTACAACAGAAGGTCTTGAACACCCTAATCCAGAAGAAGGGGAAAAATTGACTTTATGAAAGCAATAGAGTCCCTTAAACAGCGTGTAAAAAACGCCCTTATAGAAATGGATGAGAAGTATAACAAAAAGTTTGAAGAAATGACTAAATACATAAATGATACCCTGGGAAACCAAGAAAAAACAATCAAACAGGTAATGGAAACAGTTCAAGAATTGAAAACTAAAATGGAGGCAAGGAAGAAAACACAAACTGAGGGCCGGCTGGATATGGAAAATCTAGGTCAACGAACAGAGACTACAGAAACAAGCATGACCAATAGAATACAAGAGATAGAAGAAAGAATCTAAGATTCTGAAGACACCATAGAGAAAAAAAATGCACTGATCAAAGAAAACAGCAAATCCAACAAATTCTCATCACAAAACATTCAGGAAATATGGGGACACAATAAAAAGACCAAACCTAAGAATAATAGGGATAGAAGAAGGGGAAGAATGATAGGTCAAAGACCCAGAAAATATATTTAACAAAATTATGGATGAAAACTTTCTCAACATAAAGAAAGATATTCCTATGAATATTCAAGAAGCATACAGAACACCAAATAGACTGGATCAAAAAAATCCCCTCACCATATAATAATCAAAACACAAAACATACAGATTAAAGAAAGAATATTAAGAGCTGCAAAGGAAAAAGGCCAAGTAACTTATAAAGGTAAACCTATCAAGGACCAAGAGGAAAAACCAAAAGGGGAACTCTAAAACACAAGCTATAACTGCACAGAGTGGACCAAGGAAATGAACCAGAAGAGAAGACAAAGAGAGTTGGCTAAGAGAGACCTCAGTGGTTCCCTAAAACACAGACATTGACAGTACAGAGCAGAACAATTCCAAATTCCAGAAACCCACCTGCATCTGCCACCCAAGTGGAGGGATTAAAGGCATGTGCCACCACCACCAAGAACAAAATTCGTAATAAATCTATTTTCTCATCTTAAATTCTCAGAAAAGGAAGTAGAAACTAAGCAAAACTTAATTAGCAGCTATAAAACTTCTGTGTAGGAAGTAATTTAGAAATTTGTGAGACACTCATAGGAACATAATAAACTTGTTTTAGTGCACATATATGGAAAGCATACTATGATTATTGAGATGATTTTATATATATATATATATATATATATATATATATATAACAGAAAACCTATCACTCACATCAAATCCTTTCCTATCTCCATTACCATTATCTTACCCTTTAATTTTATAGCTTTTTTCCTTTTTTTATTAACCTATAGAGTCTATGTAATGTTGCCAATATGGACATAGGTACTTTAGAATGGGAAACGTCTCAAGGGCCTTGTTGCGAAAGAAAACTGTCTTTTCTTTTTCCGATCATCACAAGCTGCCAATATTTCACAACTAAAGATGAAAATTTATGACTTCTTACCCATCAATTTTGGGACAGTATTTGATTGATCTTGTTTAGGTCTTTTACACACTATCACAGTAGTGTTGGTTGTCTTTGTTAATTTTCCCAGCTCAATCACAGTTTCCCCTCCCTCCACCTCTCCTTTCCTCCCTCTTTTTCTCCCAGTCCATCGCCCTAACATCCCCATTCCTCCCATCAATTACTCCTTTCTATTCAGAAAAGTGCAGTTTTCTGACATATATAATGTCATGTCTTATGTGTATACAACCCAGTAATATCAAAAAAACACTGTTTAACTATAGTCATACACTGATTTTGGTTCTTCGTTGATGATGCCTGAGGGAAGAGATTGCCCTTAGATGTACACACTGAAATTTCTCAATCTCTGAGTCTGTGTCAATCATTATTTACCAAAGAAGAAGCTTTTGTAATGAACAAGAGAAGCACCATTATATGAAATATAAAGACAAGTACTTAGAGAAAGTTAAATACCACATCAATTTAGCAGAATAAAAGCTGTAATATGAGATGTGGGCAGTGTTCCTGCCGCCCAGATCCTGGCCGCCTGGCTAGCTTATACCCCAAAATAACAACACACAAACTGTATTCTTTTAAACACTGCTTGGCCCATTTCTATTAATGTGTGTAGCACCATTAGGTGCACTTACCAGGAAGATTCTAGCCTACATCCATCCTGGGTTGGAGCTTCCTTGCGTTTCCCCGGGAGAGGGGAGCATGGTGTCTGAGCTCACTTGCTCTTCCTTCCATTATTCTGTTCTGTTTACTCCACCCACCTATGTTCAAACCTATCAGGGCCAAGCAGTTTCTTTATTAATTAACCAATAACCTTCCTCCATCAAAAAGTAATAGATTTTCCACCATGACCGATTTCATAACGGATTTTTGATCCTGTTAACCATCAAGGCATGTGTTCTATATTGAGTTTTAGAAAGTGTTTTGCTTTTTTTAACACCATAGCATTTGTGTCACTATTTCACCAGTGTGTATATCTTGACAAGTCATTCTTTATTGTAGATTGCAGGTTTCTTAGATGGATAAGAAAAATGATTACCTCACTCACATGATAGCTTACAAAACATTTTCTAGCACACTGAAATCTATTCAACAGTGATGGAGCTTTTAGGTTGGTATCAACTGTCTATTTTTCAGAACTTTGTCTTAAACATATATTTGATCCTATTGCATGTACTGGCTTTGGGGGATCCTAGGCAGTTGGGATGCTCACCTTACTAGACCTGGATGGAGATGGGTGGTCCTTGGACTTCCCACAGGTCAGGGAACCCTGATTGCTCTTTGAGCTGATGAGGGAGGGGAACTTGATCGGGGAATGGGGGTGGGAAATGGGAGGCGGTGGCAGGGAGGAGGCAGAAATCTTTAATAAATAAATAAATTAATTAAAAAAAATAAAAAAAGAAGCTTCTATGGTACTAGGTATCAGTTAGGATTTTTTGTTTTGTTTTGGGACATATTTTCTCTGTGTTGCTTTGAAGACTGTCCTGGAACTCACTCTGTAGTCCAATCTGGCCTTGAAATCACAGATTTCCACCTACCTCTGCCTCCCAAGCACTGGGATTAAAGGCATACACCATCTCCACACAGAATTAAATTAGGCATTTTCAAAACTCTTTAGTATTAGTTATCTCTCTCCATAGCTTCTACAACTCTGCTTTTTCCCATTCTACCCAGTCAACCCTGACTTTATTTTTCTCCATTCTTCAATTTTACTACCCATATTCTATCTTGCCTCTATTAAACTATTTTCTGGTGCCTTACTGATTTTCTGACTTCTATCTATACTCCAATTTAAGTGCATATATGATTCAAAATTAGTTTCAACACATGAAACTGAACATGTGATTTTTGTCTTTCTGGATCTTGACTACCTTGCTCCTGATTATTTGTAGTTCCATACATCTACTTGCAAATTTGGTTTTTCATAAAACCTGACTAACTTTCAGTTGTCTAACTGTACCACATTTGTACTTTTCATTTATCAGTTGATGAGCTTCTAGGCCATTTCCATTTCCTGGCTATTGTGAACAAAACATCAGTGAACATGGATATGCATGTATCTCTTTAGTCTGATATAGAGTTTTGGGGTATATAGCCAAAAGGGTTGAAGATGTTGCTTGGGTAGAAGACTATAGTAGAGTTTTTTGAAACTTTGGGCTAGAAAATGCCATTGAGCTTAATGAGCAGTTATGGGAGCTAAGAATGTAAAAATGCGGCTCTATGCTAGGACCAGTGCTCAAGAACAGTTTTAAGCTCCTACTCTAAGGCTACCCACCCAGAGCAGTGAGTGCCTGCCTACCGGGCAGGCCTCAGGGTCCCCTGTAAGGGT
>NW_004949111.1:1398134-1399293 GCF_000317375.1 Microtus ochrogaster
GGCAAGGGGAGCGAGGTTGCGGGTTTGAGAGCAACCACAGGTCCAAATTGCACCTGGTCCGCATCCAGGAGCATGGCTTGGTAATAAGTCATATGGGTATTGGAAAGCCAGCGGTCTGGAGGCTGTTTGACCAAGGTCTCCACTGCATGGGGTGCCAGGACGGTCAATGGCTGGCCCAGAGTCAATTTGCCTGCGTCCTTGGTAAGGACTGCAATAGCAGCTACCATCTGTAGACAGGGCGGCCATCCGGATGCGAGTTAGTCGAGTTTCTTGGACAGATAGGCCACAGGACGCCTCCAGGGGCCCAGTCTCTGGGTCAGGACCCCCTTGGCATATCCTTGCTTTTTATCTATAAACAGTTTAAAGGACTTGGTAACGTCTGGAAGGCCCAATGCAGGTGAGGTTAGCAAAGCCTTTTTGATATTGTTGAAGGCCTCCTGATGCTCCTTTTCCCAGGTGAACATTACCCCTTGCTTGGTCAAAGGATATAAGGGAGCAGCCATCTCCGCAAACCCTGGGACAGAGGTGGCAGAACCCTGCTGTTTCCAGAAACTCCCGCAACTGGCGGGGGTTCTGGGGGGCAGGGATGTTAGTGATAGTCTGTTTGCGCACCTCGGTCAGCCATCTCTGTCCATCTCTCAATTGATAACCTAGGAAAATGACTTGTTTCTGACATATCTGAGCCTTTTTGGCTGATGCCCGATATCCTAATTGTCCCAATGTCTGTAAAAGGGCTTTTGTGCCCTCCTGACATTCTTTTTCCAAGGCGGCCGCCAGAAGGAGGTCATCAATATATTAGAGCAATATCAGGGCAGGGTACTGAACCCGAAAGTCTGCCAAGTCCCAGTGTAAGGCCTCATCAAAGAGGGTCAGGCTGTTCTTAAATCCCTGGGGGAGCCTGGTCCAGGTCAATTGACCCAAAAGACCAAGATCTGGTCCTTCCATTCAAAGGCAAAAGGGACTGGCTCTCAGGATGTAACCACAAGCAGAAGAAAGCATCCTTTAAGTCCAATACGGTGTACCAAACGTGGGATGGTGGCAGAGTACTCAATAGATTGTAAGGGTTGGGGACTATGGGGTGTATGTCCTCCACCTTTTGTTAACCTCTCTCAGATCCTGCACTGGCCGATAGTCCCCAGTCCTCGGCTTTTTTTTTTTT
>NW_004949111.1:1399453-1405071 GCF_000317375.1 Microtus ochrogaster
ATGATGAGTGGGAGCTGTTGTAGGACTAACCCCATTTTCCCAGTTTCTGCCCATACCAATGGAAAGTCATTAAGCCAGGAGGCCAAGTCAGGTATTTGTGGCTCCTGAGGCTCATAAAGTCTATATTCATCTTCCAGATGGAGTGTTAAAATTTGGAGGGGGCCACCCTTACGGCCCATTATCTGAGCCCCCTTGTCCTTGAAGTGAATTTGGGCCTTTAATTTAGTGAGAAGGTCCCTACCCAATAAAGGATAGGGACAATCTGGAACATGCAAGAAGGAATGTGTCACCTTATCAGTTGCCAATTGAATCTTCTGACCCATTGTCCATCAGTATCTCTTGCCTTGGGTTGCCCCTTGAACCCAGGCCTATCGGTCATTGAGAGGTCCAGGTTCCTGGGTTAAGACTGAGTGCTGGGCTCCAGTGTCCATTAGGAAGGTAACTGGTTGCCCCCCAACTTTAAGAGGTATCCTGGGCTCAGGGGGGGCTCCTGGCCCTGACTCTCCTAGTCCTCATCCAGAGCTAATAGGGAAGCCTGGTGTTTAGGCTTCCGGGGTCCCTTGGGCTTCTTGGGGCAGTCCCTGATCCAGTGTCCTCATTCCTTTCAGTAGGCACATTGGTCAATATCCACTTTGGCCCCCTTCCTTTCTCCCAGCCTACCTCCCTTTCTATCTGTTCTTGAACTATAGTGGCCAGCAGCCTGCTTAATTCTTTATTCTTTTTTATGTCTCTTTCCTCCTGATCCTTTTTCATTCTCTGCCATAATCTCTCTTCCTTCTCCTCCGGAGTTTCCCTTTTGTTAAAAAATCTTTCTGCTTCCTTCAGTAAATCCTGTAAGGTATATCCCCGCAGACCCTCCAATCTTTGTAGGTTGCTTCAGATATCCTGGCTGGACTGCCAAATGAAAGACATCGAAATGCTAGTGGCCTGTCCAGACTCCTCAGGGTCATAAGGAGTATACATTCTATATGCTTCCTTAAGGCTCTCTAAAAATACTGAGGGTGTCTCCCCATTCCGTGGTATCACTAGCTTTACCTGAGCCAAATTAGTGGGGCAGCATGCTGCCCCTTGGAGACCCATTATGAGCAACTGGTGGTAAAGACATAGGTGTCCCCTACCTGCGTCCATGGTAAAGTCAAAATTAGGGCAGGTCAAAGGAAAAGCCACATCAATCTCGTTCAGCAGCTGGGTCAGGCATCCATTGTCGCCCTGGACATTCTTTAGTGCCTCCAAAAAGACTCTTTGTTTTTCCTCCAAGGTCAACAGAGCCTGCAAGAGCTGCTGACAGTCGTCCCAGGTGGGCTGGTGTGTAACTAGGATAGATTCTATCAAGTTAGTATCACTGGGTCCTTAGAGAAGGGGGGTTTTGTGTTGCTTCCAGTTGTATAGATCAGAAGCTGAGAATGGCCAGTACTGTTGCTGGCCATTCAGACCCTCTCGGAGGGGAAGGGCATGGGAGGTGGAATCAGGCCGTGGCTTGCATCTGCCCCTCAGTCGGCCAGCCATAGGTGAGGGGGTTGGGGATTCTTGTGGGGGTGTCTTGGGGCCGCTTCAGGTCCCTCCAGGCTCTCTGGTCCTGCATATGGAGGAGGCTCCTCTGATAGGAGGTCTACAAGGGGAGATTCAGGGTCCAGGGGAAGAACAGGCAGGGGTGAAGTGGATATTTTTCTTGAGGATAGTCGGATATAAGGAAGAGGAGGGGGGAGTAGGGGTTGGAGCAGAGGGAAGGGGGGTAAGCGGATCCCCTCCCCCAGGGAGGGGATGCCTTAGGGGCCGTGGGAGTAAGAGGGGGTTGAGGTCCTATGTAGAACATCCACTCCTTCACCTAGGAAATGATATCAAGGTTAAAAGTGCCGTTCCGCGGCTATGAAGGTGGGCCATTCAGACGAACAGACAGTCACCCATTTCTTCTTTCGCACTTCGACCAATTGATTGTTTACTCGGTCCCGGACATCAGGCCAGTGATCTAAAGTGAGACTCAAAGGGGTTGTTAACAATTGTCTCACAGTACCAGATTTAGACTCGAGTACAAAGAGATATACCAAATACAAAGGGCATAAAAACAAAGACATGAAAAGCCAAAACCAAACTCACAATCAGAAGCTGTGCAGCATTACAGATTCAGATGGAGGTCATGCCTCCTGGGACTAGAGGAGTGACCTGGTCACTCTTAGCCCATACGGATATTGGAATGTCCTCCAGTTACGGATTGAGCCCCAAAGGCTCCAGATACAGATTGAGCCCTGAAGGCTCCAGACACCCTTGGAACGTCTTCCCGGGCTGCAGGGGGGAAGTCCGAGCCAGTCAGCTCCTTCCCTGGCCTGCCAGATACTGATATATCTGATTGAATCTTACTGAATGACAGAATGACAAAAGACTCAGACAGACATAAACAGAGACAGGGCGCCGGCCAGCTTACCTCCCGGTGGTGGGTCGGTGGTCCCTGGGTGGGGGGTCTCAGCTTCCTGGCCAACGCACCAAATGAAAGACCCTCAGAGTGGTCCTTCCCTGAAGAGGAGACCCCAACCCAAGGAACAGTCAAGACCACTGGCTGCAATTAGCAACAGGTTTATTGGGTGGGCACGGGTACCTGTGGGCGGCAAAGCCCTTTCGGAGGACTTGCGCACCTGCAGGCTGGGAGAAGGTCTTTTTATAGGAAAAGGGTGGCAAAAGCAGGCATGCAGAAGCAATGCATGGTTACAGGGATCTCATTGGTCAGTTCGAATGAGGTGATGGGTTCATTTAGGGGACAAGATTCCAGGAGACATGAAGGTCTGATAATAATGGCAGACTTGGCCCTATCTAGGGTACATGTAGTTTTTCCCAGAACTGTTCGTTCCCCTCCTAGGCCTGGTGTCTGACCACAGATATCCTGTTTGACAGCCTAGGAGTACTGACTTTACCTTGAACTTACATTTGTTTGTGTGAAGGCTTTGCAAAATGGCATTACAGCAGCTAAGCTGGGGTCTTTCAAGCTTATGCCCCGAAATAATTACACAGAAACTGTATTCTTTTAAACACCACTTGTCCCATTATATCTAGCCTTTTCTCGGCTTACTCTCGCACCTGGACTAGCCCATTTCTAATAATGTGTGTAGCCCATGAGACGGCTTACCAGAGAAGATCTTAACCTGCATCTGTCTGGAGTGGGAGAATCATGGCGACTCACTGACTCAGCTTTCTTTCTCCCAGAATTCTGTTCTGTTTACTCTGCCTATCTAAATTCTACCCTATCAGAGATCCACACAGTTTTCTTTATTACTTAACCAATGAAAGCAACAGATAAGATACAACACCCACCTCCATCACCCAAAGTTGCTTTTGGTTAGTATACTGAATGGTTTTGTCTGTCAACTTAACAAAAATTAGAGTGATCGGAGAAAGCTTCAATTGAGGACATGCTTCCTTGATATCCAGCTGTAAGGCATTTTCTCATTTAGTGATCAATGGGGGAGGGCCCAGCCGATGGTGTGTGATGCCATATCTGGGCTGCTGATTCTGGGTTCTATAAGAATGGATTATGCATCAGCTCCTGCCTCCAGGATCCTACCATGTTTGAGTTCCTATCCTGATTTATTTCAGTAATAAGCAGCAATGCTGAAGTGTAGGCCAAATAAAACCTTTCCTCCCCTACTTCCTTTTGGTCATAGTACTTTGTCACAACAATAGAAATCTTAAATAAAAATGTTTTCTCCACCACAACATAGAAGAAAACAATTTCAAACCTCCTTTCTGATTTCCATACAGGCTATATCAATTTGTACTCCCTTGAATAATGCTTGATTGTTGCCTTTTACCATATCCAGGCTTCCATATGTTATTTTATTTTTGACTTTAGCAATTCTAACTTCAATAAAATGAAATATTAAAATAGTCTTAGCCAGGCAGTGGTGGCACATGTCTTTAATCCCAGCACCAGTGAGACAGGAACAGGCAGATCTCTATGAGTTCAAGGCCAGCCTGGTCTAAAAGAAATTGTTTCAAGATAGGCTATAAAACTACATAGAAACCCTGTCTTGAAAAACAAAAATAAAAGTAAAATAAAATAGTCTTGATGTGCATTTCTTTAATGGCTAAAAATGTTAAACATGTTTTTAAACATTTCTCATCCATTTGTATTACTTTTCTTTCATTTTTGAGAAATATGTTTAGTTCCATTTCCCAATTTTTAATGATGTTGTTTCCTTTGTGCTTAATTTTATAAGTTTTTTTTTGTATTTGAGACAATAATCATCTGTCATGTATATAGCTATTCTGTAGGCTCTTTCTTCACCCCAATGATAGTGTTCTTTACTATACAGAGCTTTTAAGTTTTATGATGAACCATTTGTCAATTTTTGCTATTAATTCCTGTGTTACCATGGTTCTCTTAAGAAAGTCCTTTCCTGCACCTTTAAGTTGAATTATATTTATTGTTTTTCCTCTTGAAGTTTCAGGACATGTGGCTTTATGTTGATATATGTGATCCTTGGAATAGAGTTTTATACAGGTTGAGAGAAACAAACCTAGTCACATTCTTCAGTATGTAGCTATTCAGTTTTACAAGCACCATTTGTTGATGATGCTATCTTTTCTTCAATATGTATTTTTGGCAGTCTTGTAAAAAAAAATCAGGAGGGTTCGTACATGGACTTGTGTCACCTTAATCAGCTTTATTCCATTGATTGGTGTATCTGTTTTAATGCTATTACCATGCCATGCTTTTGGTACTATATAGATTGATAGTATGACTTGAAATATGGAATACTGATCATATGTTTATAAATGAATATGTATTTATATCATCTTTTAACTATATCCATGCACCCAAGTCTTATTTTCCTTTTAATCTTAGCCATTATAAATGGTAATAACTTCCACTGATACACTTTTAAGGATACTGCAGCGTGCTGGTAATTGTTTCCATTCATAAGTATCACATCTGGTTAGTATTATTGCTTGCTTCACTCACTTGGCATCTTTCAAGGCACCTTCTACTACTATGAAAGCTTATTCTCACAGAGGAGGTTTTCACTTCAGATCCAGCTCGGGGATCTCAGGATTCTGTGTCTGAAGTACATGGTATCTTCAGCAATAATGACTTAACTTCAACATCTGTGATGCAAGCAAGATAAATAGAAATAGTCTATAAATTTTGGCAGTCTCTCAGACAACAACTCAAAAGTTAGATTTCCATGCGAGCTGTTGGGGTTTTGTTAGACTGGCTAAGGCTCTTGTAGGGAACATTGTCAGCTAGAATGTGAAACTGTTTTTTGTTGTTTAACTGTAAATGTTTATATAAACATAGACTAATATGTATTACATGGTAACTTTATGTAGATATAAAATATGATATATTATCACTTTTACAACCATCCTTACTAATTTTTTTATTGAGAAAAAGAAAAAAAAAACAAATTTCTGCCTCCTGCCAATCTCCCATTTCCCTCCGCCTCCTCCAACTCTTCTCCCCCTCCCCCCAATCCTCTCACCCTCCCTCTCCAGTCCAAAGAGCAGTCAGGGTTCCCTGCCCTATGATAAGTCCTAGGTCCTCCCCCCTCCATCCATATCTAGGAAGGTGAACATCCAAAATGGCTAGGCTCCCACAAAGCCAGCACATTAAGTAGGATCAAAACCCC
>NW_004949111.1:1434942-1449177 GCF_000317375.1 Microtus ochrogaster
TCTCTCTCTCTCTCTCTCTCTCTCTCTCTCTCTCTCTCTCTCTCTCTCTCTCTCTCCACATGTGTATGCATAAACAGAGCAGAGGACAATCTTTAGTGACATACTCCATGTTCCATCCACTTTGCAAATGGATGCTTTGCATTTGTGGAACAGGGACTCTCATTGGCTTGATGGCCTAACACTCAAGAGGTACAGTATCCTATCCTACCAGTGACTCCCAGGAATCTACTTTCTCCATCTTCCCAGATATGGAATTATATATTTGTACCATCATACTTAGTATTTTTATGTAGGGTTTTGGAATTATACTTTGACCCTCATGCTTGTAAGAGAAATGTTTATTGACTCTCCAACCCCACTGTATATTGATATTTATGAACTTTTCAACTAGATCACTTTATTAACTCATGAATATTCTTTACTCTTTTCTTGTGTCATGTTTCTCTTTTAAATCTTACTTTATTCTTCTAAATTCACCCCTTCCCTACTTATCCAACTCTCTCTAGATTATAAATACTCTAAGACTAATTTATTTTGTCTAAATATTCTTGGATTTGTGGTCTTCCACTGAAGAGAGGTTTACTTACCAAAAACTACACTATTAAAGGAAACTGTCTCTCTACCAGAAGCTAACAATTTTCAATAGCTCTACAGTTTGAGGAGGATTTGTATACTGCACTCCACCCTTTGTGCTAGGATTTCCTCTGGCTTGACTTTGCATAGGATTTTTGCCTGCTATTGTACACACAGTGATTTCAAATATGAAGCTGCCCTGCTGTGTTCAACAGTCACTTTTCTTATAGCCATCCCTCACCTTAGGCTCTTACACACTTTCTGCTGCTTCTTCCAAAATGATCCATGAGCCTTGGAACAGAAAGGATAAATTTATCTTATATCTAAGGCTGACAATTTGGAAGTTTCTCTCTCTCTGTTTCTTGATCAGTTGCATATCACTGTTTTAATAAGCATTTACTACAAAAAGTAGTTTCTCGGCTAAAAGATGGGAGATGCATTGATGTATGGGTATAATGATGAGTCATTTGTGTTTATTTGATTTGTTATCTATTTATCAAAATAATATTAACAGGCTTGCCGGGCGGTGATGGCGCACACCTTTAATCCCAGCACTCGGGAGGCAGAGGCAGGCGGATCTCTGTGAGTTCGAGACCAGCCTGGTCTACAAGAGCTAGTACCAGGACAGGCTCCAAAACCACAGAGAAACCCTGTCTCAAAAAATAAACAAAAAAAATACTAACAGGCTCTCTCCTAACACCTATGACCTTTTAACCATAGATTTTTGGACTAATGATAATGTCAGGTAATGATTTCACTTGTCTAGGGGTATTTAAATCCAATCAAAAAAGTCATTGAATTCTCCCATAATATATATGCCTCTGTTGCACCATGCATTTCAAGGTCTGCTATTATAGCATTTCACGGGGTTCATTTCTGGATATCTTTGATGATTAGTTGCTTATATAGCCCCTTTAAGCACTATAAAAACTAGGCCATTACTGTTGGAGCTTGTGGATGTTTACCAGGTTGTTTTGAAAATGTTTTTTGACTCAACTGTGTGGTGTTTTTAGTAATAAATTTTTGCCATTAAGCTCTGGATGATAGCTGTGCTGGATAATTTTATATCAACTTGACGCATATTAGTGTCATTGGGAAGAGAACTTAACTGAAAAAATTCCTCTACCAGAAAGGCCCATGAGAAATTTGGGAAATTTTCTTGTTTAATGGTTAATGTTGGAGGGCCTAGCTCAATAGAGTTGGAATTTCATGAAAACTGGTTAGGCAAGCTTTGAGAGCAATCCAGTAGCAATACTCTGACTTCTACATCAGTTCTTGCTTCCTGGTACCTTCTATGTTTGAGTTCCTTCTGTGACTTCCTTTAGTGTGAAACTGTAATGTTCTACTGTAAGATGAAAGAAATATTTCCTTTTCCAACTTGTTTTTGGTCATAGTGTTTTACCACAGAAATAAAAACCCTAACTAGAAAGAAGTTTGAACCAGGAGTGGGGAATTACTATGAAAGTACTGATTGTGTTTTAGGGATGGTCATGGAAAGATTTTTGAACATTGGACTAGAGAAGCCATTGAGTGCTCATAACTCAGTGTGCTGTTTGGTGAGAATGTAGAAAATCATCATGAAAGCAATGCAGATAATGGAGGCCTTGCTTGTGAAGTTTCAGAGGGAAGGAAAAATATTAACAGGGCAATTTTTGTGAAACTGTGTGTTAAGAACGTGTGGCTTTTGGCGCACTGAAACTGAAGAGTTGTGATTAACAAGAGACTATCAACACTAGAGTTGAATTAAATATTTGTTTTCCTTTTAAAAAATGGAATGCATGTCAGCTGGAGGTGTGAAATCAGCTGTGATTAAGGAAAGGCCAGAATTATTTGGGACAAAACTATTTTGGGAAGTGACTCCTCAATAGTCAGCACATAGAAACTAGGGTTCAAAACAGACTAAGGCTGCCTTGTATGTTAATAGACAAAGTTACTAATTTGTAAGGTGGCAAAAGATTTGAAAGCATGAAGAGGTCATGGAGAGCAGTTGAGACTTGTCACTGCACGACAAGGTCAGACTAACAACAGAAATGTTGAGTGATGCTATTGGCGAATATGTAAGCGAGTGAGGGCGACCCCAGATTTTGGAGAGGGCAATAAAAAGGTATGACCACCAGGAACAACAGAAGCTGTAGGGTGTAGCTGACTGAAACTAGGAGGCAAGCTGTACTTGCTGTAGATTTGAAAAATGGAGCCCCAGAAATCTGGAGGTGTGAGTAGGTCCCAGATATCAAGCCAGAATATTTTATAATATAGGATGTTGTTTGTACTTTTATTTGATTGTGACTGTGTCATGATTCTTCACTTTTGGCGTAAGAGATTGTTTAACTTTTATTATCATTATCATCATCATTATTATTAATTTAATTCATATATCTGACAGTCAAGAGAATTTGTAATTTTAGAGAGATTTTGGTTAACAACTTGTAAGCTCTCTCTTTTTTTCTTTTTCTTGTATTTTTTTTCCTTTTTAGATTTCACTATGTAGCTTGGCAGGTAAAGAGCTAGATAAAGTAGACCAGACTAGGATTAAAGACCTGTATCATAATGCTCATACCCAATATATTAGAAAGGCCATGGATATTTTGGTGAAATAATTATTTAAGAGTATTTGAATAGTTCAGTTAAGCTTGAACTTTTAATGTTATAAAGAAACTGAACTTTTAAAGGTTTTAAATTTGTAATGTCTGTTGTACTTATTATAAAAATGGCCTAAACTTCTATTTTAAATGTTTCTTTTACTTTAGAGATTGTAATTGCATTACTTCATCCCCCCTTTATCCCTCCTACTTTATATACCTCCTTGCTCCTTTTCAAATTCATGTCCTCTTTTTCTATTAATTATTGTTAAATGAGTATTTATATATGTAAATATATATTTCCTAAATACATAAATACAACTTGCTCAGTCTGTATAATGATATTTGTATGTTTCCAGGGCTCATCATTTGGTATTGAATAAACAATTATTTCTCATTTTCTTTACTGGAGAAGACTATTTCTTCCACTCTCAGCATTCCATAGAATGCTTTCTATGGAATTTCTTTACGTCGGGTTGATGCCTTGTGGCCTTACCCCATTCAGTTTGATATTACTAGCATTGTCCTTTTTGCAGCATATATAAAGGTAGCCTTTAGAGAAAACTACAACCAATCAAAATCAGATTTGTGGAGTCCAGTCCTAATAGATACATTTATAAAGCAATTCCTGTATCTATGACTCAGGTAACATTGTGAAAGATCAGATGGAAAGACTGTAAGAACCAGATGATCAGGGAGTTTTCTGTGAGACGGTGCTACATATTAGTTTCAAAAAACTGTGAGATTTTAAATATATTTGTTTTATATTCATTAATATTCAAATGAGGTCTTTTAAATAAAGATGAAAATGTAATAGTTGAATAATTATGAATAATAATGTGTTTGTGCATAAAGCTGGCAAAGGATCAATTGTGTGGTTTATTTTTATGTCAACTTGATACACTCTAGTATTATCTAGGAAGAGGAAACCTCCGGTGAGTAAATGTTTTCATCGGATTTGGATTGGAGGAAAGCATGTGAGGCAATTTCTTAACTGATGATTGATGTATAAGAAGCCACATCACTGTTTGTGATGCCACCCCTGGGTGTGGTGCTGGTTGTTATAAAAAAGAAGACTAAGAAAACTATGAGAGATAGCCATTAAGCATCATTCCTTCTTGACTTCTGTACCAGCTCTTACCTCTGGATTACTGCTTGATTTAACTTCTTGTTCTAACCTCCTTCAGTTATACACTGTGATGTGGAACTACAAGATGAAATATATTCTTTCCTCATCAACTATTTTGGTCATGATATTTTGTAAGAGCAATATAAAGCCCAACTAGAATAGTAACCAAGAGGAACTGCAAGAGCCTGTAAAGTTTGCGTGTCTATGGTAGCTCGCTGGTCAACAACTCTAAAAGAAATAATCTATTACTGTATTTGAGCCTTGTATTTATTAATTTTACATGTCTGGTAGGGTTATATAAAACTCCATTTTAATGAGTTTTTGTGTGTATATAAGGAAGCTTTTGCAGCAGTAGATTTTCACATGCCTTCTTCAAGCCATGTTTAGTGTTATTTATGTCTCCCAAGTATCTTCCTCTACCATGACCTATACTCTTTCACCCCAGTTTTTCCCTTCATGTTCCATTATTTCCTTTTAACCCTTTATAATTATACCTTATATTTCGCTCCCTTGACAGTACCTCCCCATAGACCCTAAGAAATTTCCTTATCTCTATTACAAAGAAAACACATACTTCTGATAATTCAGAGCTAACATCCATAGATAACAGAAAATATGGATTTTTATGTTTCTGGACCTGTATTATTTTATCCAGAATATGTATTTAGAGCTGATATACTCAGTAAAAAAATTACTTACTTCTTATATTAACCTGGGAGATTATTCCTCACTAATAATTTCTTTGATATAAGATATAATTAATAAAGCTGTGAAAAATTCTTGGCAAAATCAATTTCATTTTTCTTTACTTAAATTTGGTGACATTTAAATAAATATTTTTGAAGTCATAGTGGTCTTATAGTAACTACAATGTAAATTCATATATTATGGTAAATTAAAGGAAACATTGTTGTAATGAGAGCTGTTTGTTCCTCACTGCTCAGCTCTGAAATAATCACAGATAAACTGTATTAATTAAATCACTGCTTGGTCCATTAGCTCTACCTTCTTATTGGCTAGCTCTTACATATTAACTTAACCCATCTCTATTAATCTATGTATCATCACAAGGTCATGGCCTACCAATAAAGTTTCAGTGTGTCTGTCTCCAGTGGCAGCTCCATTGCTTCTCGCTGACTCTGCCTTCTTCCTTTCAGGATTCAGTTTAGTTTTTCCTGCCTAACTAAATTTTACCCTGTTATAGGTCCAAAGCAGTCCTTTATTCACCAATGGTATTCACAGCATACAGAGGGGAATCCCACATCACCTCCCCTTTTACGTTTAAATAAAAAGGAAGGTTTTAACTTTAACATATTAAAATTACATATAACAAAACAGTTATCAAGCAAAAATTACAGTTACAATATTTATATTTACTTTATCTTTTATCATAACTAAGGAAAACTATAACTATAATTTGTCACTTCCATCAAAGACTCCAGAAGGATAAAATATTACCTAAATAAACAGAAAGTGCATTGTAAGCAACTTCCAAAACTCTAGAATTGACAGAGACTTCTTGCTGCCTGGACAGTCACCCAAAGTTCGTCTGTATTGTTGGGACATCCATCTTCAGCCTACAAGCCCAAAGTATCCAGCAGAATTTCCATGAAGCAGGAAATTTCAAAGACAGTTCCACCTATAGTGGCAGTTTGTCAGTCACTTTATTCTGTGTCTTTAATGTATCTGGCAAACTCTTTCAGGAAACAGGAACACCGAAGGACCATCTGACCTTATGCAATTTCAGCAGTCATTTCTCTTTGGGTTCTGCATGTCCAGTTAAGCAGTCCAGGCAAGAGCACTTCCTTGCCCAAATGGATAGCAAACTCCATAAGGATCCTCTTCGATATTCATCTTCCTCTTGAAGTAACTGGTGCTTCCAGGAGCAGATGTGTCTCATTGTCACAAAAAGTTCTAAGTTCTTAAAACATCTTAAATGCCATATTCTGAAGGTCCCTGAAAGGTTTGAAGAATCCCTATCCATCTGAAATACATCTCTGTACATCCATAAAACCTAAATAACATGACTACAAGTTTGACAATTATAGATTACTATTAACCTATATTTCTTTATTATGAAGTACATTTTAAAATGAACTACACAAACACAATACCATAATCAAGATAAAAAATATGCATATAACAAAATTGACTTTAAATTTGTGTCAATAGAGCAAGATCAATACCAATGCAAAACTCTATAGAATATCCACCTTTAAATGTAAAGAAATATTTATAAACAATATTTGGGAATATGGACATAGTTCTTCTACAAACTGCTTCCTGATTTTTGTTGGGCAATATAATTTTTAGGGGTGTTTACAGTGACCTGTCAGGAGGTCTTGGTCCATCAAGCCACATTAGTCTGGAAGTATTCCACAGGTTCTCATCTTCTGTGTAAACGAAAGAAGAACCTCTTTTCCAGAACAACATAACCTTAGACTCAAACTTTGAAGACAAGATAACTTTAAAGTATATATGTTGGTTTAGCTTAGAATCAATTGAATCAAATGTCTCTCCGCAGCCAAAATATTCACAGAAAATACAATAGTATACATAATCCAGACTCTATGAATTTTCCATCTTTACATGACATATTTTTCTTTACTCCTTTTAATCTATGACTGGCTGTTTTTTTGGACCTGTCTATATTCTTTTCCTTCTTTCTCCCAAGCCTACATACGTTTATCCAGCACTGTAACACATTTAGAGGTCTTTTCCATTTGAATTTGTCTTTATTGTGTATTTATAATTATTTTTTGACCAGGACTGCTTCTTAAAATGCTAAAATATTGCATGCTAAGGGTAATACGGCCTTGCCTGCTTTCTCTCCCCAGTCCAACATGGTGGAAGTCCTTCACTACCTCTTAAAGATGAGCATATTGCCCCAGTTCCAGGTATAGAGCAGGTCTATGTCACACCATTAAATAGATTGTAACACATTGCTTACAAACCCCATTTAAATGCTCAGCCTCCCAAAAGAGTCAGAGTTCATGCTAGCAGCACAGCCCATGGCTGGGAAGCTGCCTTTTCAAACCGATGCATGGCTGTTTTTCTGCTACTGCTGAATCAGAAAGGCCTCTCTTAAAGGATCCACAGCATGACACCAGCAAGACAAGCCCATCCAGAAAAAAAAAAGCAGCTAAACTTTGCTTTTTGGTGTCTAGAATTCCTTTCCAAGCTTTTTTAGGCTTTACATGGATTTAGTCAACCATGGTGGCATGCCTATTTGTAAGGAGTTTGCTTGTTTATTCCTGACTGCTCAGTGCTAAAATAAGACTGAGGGGAATCCCACATCAAAATATTAGATTAACTGTTCAAATATTATTTTATTTTAACTCAAATCCAATATCCTATTTTATGGAATTAATAAAACTGAGTCTTTAAATTTCATAATGGCAGTTGAAAAATATATTGAGCCAAATTTACTATTAAATAATTGTCACGGAAATTAATTTATTCCATAGATGGCGTTAAAAGATATAGAAATGGTCCAGGCAGTGGTGGCGCACACCTTTAATCCCAGCACTTGGGAGGCAGAGACAGGCATATCTCTGTGAGATTGAGGCCAGGCTAGGCTACAAGAGTTATTTCCAGGACTTGCTTGATAGTTACAGTGAAAGCCTGTCCTGAAAGATCAAAAAATTAATTAATTAAAAAAATAAAAATATAGGAATATGATAGAACACAACTTGTTTATTTTCAAAAGTTTTGTAGCTAGTTTGAAACAACTTAGTTTCAAAATATATTACTGCTATTTCACATATTATCATACCTCCTTTACATGTAATAATTGGTAAATTAATTTTTACTACAGTCTTATTAGTACCTTAGTCTGTTCTCTTATCAATAATGATAAAAATTAGAATATCTGAGGAATATTTTGAGAAAATTGGATGATGTTATTTTCAAAGACCATATGCAATTAATTAAAATAGACTTTCTTTAGAAAGGGAAAATATTTAAATATAAACATACACCAACATATTAATATATGTATTACAGCTCTTCCTGATAGAACTACAAATATACTGCTAATTCCTGGCTGCTTCCCAAACACATAAAACCTTAAATGTAATCACTATTTTTGTTTATATTTTATTATCTGAGATTCATTAATTACATTGTAAATATATAACAAATAATATTTAAGAAAGAGTCTCAGTGTCATGATACTATAATATCTAAATCTTGAAAGTTGAAAAGTTAAAGGTAAGTGTCTTTTTGTCATAGCCACAGGTTGGTGTGACATCTGTTTGTGTCCAGCCTTTGTATGTTTGCACCTTCCAGGGTAGGGGCATATGTATTAGAAATGTTAGGTAAAAGAAACAGAAGTATGGAAGAATTACAGAGACACAGGATAGTAACATGAGGGCAAACCAGTGAATACTGAATCCTGAATCCTGAATGAATCCACTTTTATTTTCCATATGCTTATATACCCCAAACCAAAAAGGGGGGAAGAAGGTAAAAAAACTGTTTTAAAATGACATGCAGGACAAACAGAACAATTTCTTGCTTCAGTAATTGAGATATCAATCCACTGTTTCCTGAGTTAAGCATTCTGATGTTTTAGGCAGGACATGCAGCAACAATACCTTAGACCAAGTATTCTGGCAATCACTCTCTGGACCAATCCTCCTGTCTTTAAAATGAAGGAGCAGGCTTGAGTTTTATGTACTTTGGTCAAGGTGGAGTGGGTCCACCTCTATGGGCCATTTTAATATCCAAAACACTGAGTAACCACACCTTAGGTCAGGATATCTTGTTTGTAGCCACACTTTAATTCAGGTATGTTACCAGTAACTTTAAAAGAACAAGAATAGGCTTAACCTCTCTGACCTTCAGTCAAGAGAGAACAGACCCACACCTGTTTCATGCAAGGAAATAAATTCAGGACCATTACAAAGAAACCCTAGGCAGTACAGGGTTTGACCTCAGCTCTTCCACCGACACAGTTTTAACTCCTAAATGGGGACAAAAGCTCTTTAAAGTTAGCTAATACAGATTCAGTAAAGATATCTTTGGACATGTGATATAGTCTTAAAGCATCAATTATTATGTAATCATAATTTCATGATGATGTTTTGCTGTATATCTGGGACTCAAATCTGAAATATATTTAGTTACATTTGCTTTGAAATTTAACATGTACTGCATAAATCTGAATATTTTCTAACATCTTAAATATAATTTTTAATTAATCATACTTAGTCAAATGATAGACATAATTAATCTCCTGTTATGAATAAGCCAGGCATGAGAGAGAAAGAGAAAAAAGAGAAATCTATGTCATTAAAGAACTACTTTAAGCTGTGCCCAATATTTTATGTTCATATTTCCAGTTATGGAGAATAAACTATTCTTTGTACAATTATTTTTTGGCAAATGCATGCAAACATTGTAATTTCTACAGCTTACTTTAGCAAATTTACTAAAAATTTCTTGAGATTTAGTAAGATCTGTGCCAACTAAAGGGCACATCGTGGTATTTATCTCATAGATTTTATTTTTTTTTTCCTTTTAATGAAGAGTCAAGGTAATTAGATAAAAGTGAGCCAAGAAGAGGAGGATTGTTAAGGATGTAAGAGCCTAAGAGAATCATTTTATTGTCTGACAGTGTCCAGTACTTACTAAAAATGAGTGATATAACTTATTATGAATTATTTGGAGACTGTAAAGGGCATCAAAGTTTAGACTGTATGTGGTTGTGTTCCTGATGACTTAGTAACAAGTACTTCATTTTCAGTTTCTAGCATGGGATCCCATCTAGTTGCAATCATTGTCTCAGAAACAGAGACATTTTACTAACAACAAACATTAGAATATTTGTTTTGCAACTATACCTTAGAAATGGGACAAAATGAAAAGTACTGCATCAAGAATTAATCTCTCTTTCTTGCAAATTTTGTTTTGCTTAAAATGAATTATTCTGTATTTTCAGCTACAACATAACTTTTTGTACTTCGAAAAACGCAGAATAAAACACATCACTAAGTGGAAGCCATAGATCAATACAGTAATATATTCTGAGTTCTTACTGATCATAGTTTTCTTGATAACGCACTTTCAGACATAGGATGACCATTACCTGCCTTGTGACTGTAGGTTAAAATGTTACTGGATAATTTAAATTCCATTTATTTCACTTTACCACTTTGTTGAATCTAAGGTAATTTAAAGCAATATATTGAAGTGCAGTTTGACTCCAAAAGAAATAGTTTATTTCAGTGCAATGTATGACAAAGATAGGATGGTTCATAGTGTCAGCTTTTGTTTTTCCTTAGTTTAAGGGGTTGTGTGCTATAGATAAATGGTAAAGTTGACTGTTAATAATATTTTATTATTATTACTGTAACTATGACTATTCTTTCTTGCATTTATTTTGTTTATTTTAGAGAAAGTCTTCAAATTTTCCAATAGTAATTATTAACTAAGGAATCATCATTATGAATAGTGACAGGCAAAGAAAATATCTGTAACTATTTCTTTTGCTCTTTCCTTAGTTGTAACCACTAAGCTGACTTTAAATACTATGTAAATATTGTTATCTATTTTATCTCCAACTTATATCATGGGTTCATTGATTCTGAACAAATTTCATACATATAAAATGACTAAAGTTATTTCAATTTTAGGGTTTCAATTCTAAAGACGATGGCTTATAACTAGTTTCCCACTGAAGTTAGCTCAAAGACTTGTATGCTACTATTACTATTTGGATAAATTAGGTTGTGAATCTTTAATTTTCTGGGGACCTTTTTCTCCTCTCTAAGGCAAACTTGTGCCTCTTCTGAACTGTGATTAAACATTTAAAGGAAGTAACATCACCATTCAATCCATCAGACCTTTCAAGCTACATTCCCACTCTACTGCCAAACCTTCCTATCCCCTTCCAACCTCAATGGAACTCTAAAACACAGCCTGCTACTACACAAAGAGGACCAAGAGAGGAATGCTGAAGCACAAGCTGCAATTGCACATAGAGGACCAAAAGAGAAACAATGAGGCACAAGCTGTGACTTCAGAGAGTGGACAAAGAGAGAAAACCAAAAAAGCAGACTAGGAGAACAGGCCAAGAGAGTTGGTCAAGGGAAACCGCAGTGGCTCCCTGAGACATAGACAGTGATAATACAGAGCAGACCAAGAGCAGACACCAAAGACACAGAAAACCACTGCAAGTATTAGACCAACGGACAAAGACACTGCCAATTGGAGGAAGAGATGGTTAGGTACCAATACAATAATTCATTTAACAACCTAAATAGCATCATGGTAACACCATAAACCTGTGGTCATACAATAGGAAGACTTGATCATCCTAGCCCAGAAGATGCAGGAGAAGTTATTTTAAGCATAACTTTAATAAATGGAGGGAAAGAAAAAAATTGGAAGAACTCAATAAATCTCTCAAAGAAATCTAAGAAAAACAATAAAACAGGTGAAGCAAAGTATTCAAACCATTAAAAACTTGAAGACTGAAATAAGGGCAATAAAGAAAACACAAACTGAGGGAATTCTGGACATAGAAAATCTGGGTAACTAAATGGGAACTACAGAGGCAAGCATAACCAATAGAAAACAAGAGAGAAGAGAGAATATAAGGTGGTGAAGATACTAGAGAGGAAATTGATTCATTGGTAAAATAAAACATTAAATCTTATAAATTCTTAGTATAAAACACCCAGGTACTCTGGGACACCATGAAAAGACAAAACCTAAGAATAATAGGAATAGAAGAAGAACACTAGCTCCAAGGCACAGAAAATATATTCAACAAAATCATAGAAAACTTTCTATAAAAAAGATCTTTTTCTATCAAAAGAAAACTTTCCCAACCTAAAGAAGGATATCCTTTTGAAGGTAGAAGAAGCTTACAGAACACCATATAGACTGAACCAAAAAAAAAGAAACAAAAACAAAAAACATAACAAAACAAAATATCCTTCCATCACATAATAATCAAAACCCAAAATGTACAGAATAAGGAAAGAATATTAAGAGCTCCAAAGAAAAAAACCCAAGTAACATATGAAGGCAGACATAGTAGATTTATACTCAACTTCTCAATGGAAACTATGAAAGCCAGAAGATACTACTAGACAGATGTGCTACAGACACTAAAACACCATGGATGCTATTGCAGACTACTATACCCAGCAAAGCTTTCATTCACCATCGATGGACAAAACAAGACATTCCATGACATAAACAGATTTAAACAATACATATCCACAAATGAAGCCTTACAGAAGCTACTAGAAGGGCAAATCCAACCCAAGGAAGCTAACTGCACTCACAAAATACAAGCAACAGATAACCTCACACCAGTAAACCCCCCAAAAGGGAAACACACAAACACTATCACTGAAAATAACAGAAATTAACAATCACTGGTCATTAATATCTCTTAATATCAATGAACTCATTTCACTTATAAAAAGAAACAAGCTAAAAGAATGGATTATGAAAGCAGAATCCATCCTTCAACTGCATACAAGAAGCACACCTCAATCTCAAAGAGGGACATTACCTCAGAGTAAAAAGTTGGGAAAAGTTTTTCCAATCAAATGGACCTAGCAAACAAACAAGTTTGGTTATCCTAATGTCTAACAAAATATACTTAAAACTAAAATCAATCAGAAAAGATGGAGTATTCTTGCAAGGTGAAGGCCTACTTGTTTGTCCCTGCCACCTGGCTAGCTTACACCCAAAATAACCACACATAATCTATATTAATTAAATCACTGTTTGGCCCATTAGCTCTAGTTTCTTATTGGCTAATTCTTACATCTTAATTTAACCAATTTCTATTAATCTGTATATCACCACATGGCAGTTGCTTACTTGGTAAAATTTGGCAAGTCTGTCTCTGGCAGCTCCATGGTATCTCTCTCCTATTCTGCTTTCTTCCTTCCAGAATTCAGTTCAGTCTTCTCTGCTTACATAAGTTCTACCTTATCAACTAGGCCAAGGCAGTTTCTTTATTCATTAACCAATGAAAGCAACATAGAGAAGGACCTCCTACACCAGAGAAGGACATGTTATACTCATCACAGGATAAATCTATCAAGATGAAGTCTCAACCCTAAACATCTATGCTCCAAATGCAAGAGCACCCACATATGCAAAAGAAATATTACAAAAGCTTAAATTGCACATCAAACCCCACACACAAATAGTAGGAGAATTCAACAGTCCATCTCACCAATTGACACGTCAAACAGACAGAAATTTAACAGAGAAATAAGAGAACTAACAGATGTCATGAGTCAAATGGGCTTAACAGACATCTAAAGATATAACAGAAATTAACAATCACTTGTCACTAATATCTCTTAATATCAATGAACTCATTTCACTTATAAAAGGAAACAAGCTAAAAGAATGGATATGAAAGCAGAATCCATCCTGCAACTGCATATAAGAATCACACCTCAATCTCAAAGAGGGACATTACCTCAGAGTAACAAAAGAATATACCTTCTTTTCAGTATCTAAAGAAATCTTCTCTAAAATTGGCAACATATTTGGTAACAAAGGAAACCTTAACAGATACAAAAACACTGGAGTAGCCCTCTATATTTTATCAGATTGCCATGGTATAAAGTTAGAATTTAGAGGGAAAACATGAGCAAGGAAGTCAGGACCGCAAGGGGTGCATCCACCCACTGAGACAGTGGGACTGATATAATGGTGTTGTAATATGAGCGGCGGAGCTGCGTCCCCAGCACCCCGGCCATCTGGCTTGCTTATGCCCCAAAATAATAACACACAAACTGTATTCATTTAAACACTGCTTGGCACATTAACTCTAGCCCTTACAGGCCAATTCTCATATCCCGATCAACCCATCTCTAATAATCTGTGTAGCATCAGTCTTACCGGGAAAGATTCAGCATGTCTGACCTGGCAGCTTGCTTCATGGCGTCTGGCCCAGAGAGGGGAAGCATA
>NW_004949111.1:1449828-1450335 GCF_000317375.1 Microtus ochrogaster
TAAAGAAATTAAAGACTTCCAGGAATTCAACAAAAATGAAGGCAAAATGTACCCAAATATATGAAATGCTATGAAAACAGTGTTAAGAGGAAATTTCATAGCACTAAGTGCCCACATAAAGAAAGTGTAGAAATTTCATACTAGTGACTTAACAGTATACCTGAAAGCTCTAGAACAAAAAGGAACAGACTCATCCAAGAGGAGTAGATGAGAAGAAATAATTAAATTGAGAGCTTGAAATCAATAAAATATAAACAAAGAAAACAATATAAATAATCAATGAAACAAAGAAATGGATCTCTGAGAAAATCAAGAAAATGGACAAAACCTTATCCAAAGTAATAAAAAGGCAGAGAGAGACCACTGAAATTAACAAATCAGAAATGAAAAGGCGGGTATAACAGCAGACACTGAGGAAATCCAGAGAATCATTAGGTCATAATAAAAAACCTATACTCTGCAAAAGTGAAAAAATGTAAAAGAAATAGACAGTTTTCTGGATAGGTA
>NW_004949111.1:1457484-1457978 GCF_000317375.1 Microtus ochrogaster
TGATCCTACTGCACGTACTGGCTTTGGGGGAGCCTAGGCAGTTTGGATGCTCACCTTACTAGACCTGGATGGAGGTGGGTGGTCCTTGCACTTCCCACATGTCAGGGAACCCTGATTGCTCTTCAAGCTGATGAGGGAGGGGGACTTGATCACGGAAGGGGGAGGGAAATGGGAGGCGTTGGCGGGGAGGAGGGAGAAATATTTAATAAATAAATTAAATAATTAAAAAAAGAAATTAGACAACAAAATTTCAAATAATCAAATTAAAAAATGAGGTTCAGAACTAAGCCGAGAATTCTCAAGACAAGAATCTCAAATGGCCAAAAGACACTTAAGGAAATGGTCAACATCATTAGCCTTCAAGGAAATGAAAATCAAAACAACGCTGAGATACCATCTGATATTAGTCAGGATTGCTAAGTTAAAAAACACCAATGATAACTTCTGCTGGAGAATATTGGAGTAAGGGGAACATTATTTGTAATAACCAGATT
>NW_004949111.1:1458178-1471993 GCF_000317375.1 Microtus ochrogaster
AAAAAAAACATCCTGAGTGAGATAACCCTGACCCAGAAAGATGAGCATGGTATTTACTCACTCATAAGTTGATACTAGCTGTAAACCAAAGGATAATGAGCCTATAGTCCATGATAACAGAGAAGCTAAGTAATAAGGTGAACCCTAAGAAAAACATACATAGATCCACCTAGAAATGTGAAATAGATAAGATCACCTGACAAAATTAGGACAAGAGAGGTGGGGGAGAAGGGAGAAAAGAAGAGAAGGAGGCACGAAGGTGAAAAAAGAACTTGAGGGACAGAATAGACAAGATGGAGGAAGGACAGTATGAGAAAAAGCGAAGAGATATTTTGATTGAGGGAGCCATTACGGATCTAGCAAGAATCCCGGCACTGGAGAAATTACGAGGAATCCACAAGGATGACCCCAGTTAAGACCCTAAGCAATCAGGAGAGGGTGTCCAAACTGGCCTTGCCCTGTAGTTAGATCGATAAATATCTTAAATGTCACCATAGAACCTTCATCCAGTAACCAATGGAAACAGAGACAGAGACCTGCAGTGGAGCACTGAGCTCATCTTCCAAAGTCCAGGTGAAGAGTGTGAGGAGTGAGAATATGAGCAAAGAGGTCAAAATGGGGACACCTACTGAATCAGTTTGCCTGAGCTAATGGGAGTTCACCATCTCCAGCTGGATAGGGAAAGAACCAGTATAGGACCAAACTATACCCTTTGAATAGTGCTGACATTTGTATGATTGGGGTGACTCCAGGGCCACTAGCAGTAGCACCAGAATTTATCCCTACTGCTTGTACTGGTTTTGGGGAACACATTCTCTTTGGATGGATACCTGGTTCAGCCTAGATATAATTGGAAGGGCCTTGGACCTTCCCCAAAGCGATGTGCCTTAAGTCTCTGAGGAATGGAGGGTAAGGTGTATTGGCAGAGGGAGGTAATGTGAGAAGGGTGAGGAGCGGGAACTGGTATTGGTATGTAAAATGAAAATAGCATAGTTTGTTGTCTTTAAAAAAATAAAATAAACTGTAAGAGAATTTAAAATAAAGTATGTGAAAATTTGATTTCAGAAGGACTTTCTATCAAATATTAAAAAATGTACAAGGCTTTTGACAGTTATGGGATAGAGTTTATGATCCCATGCATGACATGGGTGAGCTCTACCACTGAGCTTCTTCCCAGCCGCAAGAAATATGACAGTGATTTTGTTCATTCATACCCACTCAATTTTATAAGAAATAAGTTGAGCTTCCATAAGATTTAGCAGTCTTCTGCATTCTGAGAATTCTGAGAAAGTCTGCCTTTCTCAGGTTATCATATCAGAATTCAGAACTGAAGCTTTTTTAAAAATAAATATTAGCAGAAGAAAAGATTTGATAAAAGAATTGCCAGAATATTTTGGTATTTTAAGTTAATAAATTTTGCCCACCAAAAACTTATTGCTAGAATATTTGCAATTTAATAGCAATCTATCACTACTTCTAAAATACTAACAGACTTGCTCATTCAGAGGTCAAAGTCAAAGCAATCTAGATTGTATCAGTTCTTTTTAAAGATAAGTTAAGAAGATGGTTTTGTTATCATTTTATGTTGCTGAAGAAATAAAAGTTTTACTTATTCAAATTTATTTTGCACAACTTTTAAGTTTAATGCTATGTAAACCTTGCTGGTAATTGCAATATTCAATTATCATCATGAGCCAAATTTATACATTTTATTTAATGTAGCATTGGCCAATCTATAAACCCAAATAGATTTTATGTAAGAATTTAAGTGTCATAATTGACTAATTAATCTTTGATGATCAAATTTCCTTTAATGCACATTTCGTTCAATTCAGTATAGTGTCCATAGTGCCTGATAGGTCTACTCATGAATGATAAAGGACTTAGCCTATTAATTAATATCCTGTAGAAATTGAGTTATATCTTAAAGTAGTCTTAATTCTGGGCAAAAGCACATTTCTATAATAAGAACTAAACTGAATGATTATTATTTTTCTTGGGAAAAATATCAGCTAAGTAGGCAGCCACCTAAAAGAGAAAACACATATTTTACTCACAAGGGGAAAATATTTCATTAATTAATGCAGTTTCTGGATAAATTACATTCAATATACTTTGGTCATTTGATCTAAATGTTCTTTTATTTCTTACCAAACAGTGCTTTTTGCACTCTTTCAAACTTTCTCTTAAGTATGACAACCAAAGGTTAAAAAAGATAACCTAAGCTACAGTGTATGGGCAAAATAAATTAGTAAAAAGCCAAAAATAAATGGTTCAGAAAAATAATAAGATATGCATTCAAGTAGAAAAAATTGAGTAGTAAGTTCAGATCTTATTGTATAAAACTCTCAAAGGATTAATAAAAATATTATAAAGAGAAAGATGATATTTACTGGGAAGTTTTAAAATCATTATTCTATATCCTTTTGTCAAAAACATCACTCATAATTTTGGAAATAAAGAATTATTAACAATTGTTAATTGCATCACTGATTTCAAACTTAACTAGGATCTATTGTGTTATTAATTCTCAAAGTGTTTAATATCCTAATGCAAATTATGATTCTGCTACATGATGGCTTAAAATCATTTAAATAGTCTCAGAACACAGCCTATTTTGTGAAAAACTTTACTAGTTTATAAAAACCTATCCTGCTTTGGTGATCCTACACATCATTGCTATCTCCCACTCAACAGATCTACTGATTTTACTGAAAATCCATTCAATGTCAATCTTTAGCTTTTTCATCTATTTTAGTGAATCATTGTTATAAATTAGAAATGGTCACGTATCACCTGGCCAGGTGTTTCCTGTACAAAAAATTAATTAACAATATATATGCCCAATTTTAAAAACCTTTTATTCTCATATATCAAACTATTCTAAAGAATGACACAAAGGAGTTTTTACCTTATGAATTACAGTATAAAATTCATATTTGGAACATACAACATTTTCTCTTGAATTTAATAATTAGAAGAAATAAGTCAATCCTAGTCTCTCCATACTAACTCCTGTATGTTCACTGCCTCTTAGTTACAAAAGAGCTTTCCTTGCAAGGTAGTTTGTGCTTTTGTTAATAGCACAGCATTATATAGGAAGATTTTCTTTTGTGACTATTTATAATAGAAAAACCTCACTGATAGACATAATGCATCTAAACTCTATGAAGACAGAATTAGGAATGTTTATACAATCTTTGTAGAATTCTTTTCCTTAAGAATTTGTTCTGACTGCATTCAATGTATCTCAAAAGCAAATCTAGAGTCTGGCTATTAATAAAATATTATAAAGAAGCTCATTTTGTAACCGAACCTTTGTTTCTATTTTTCGACATAAGGTTAAGACTTTGCCTACCTTTGATTATATACATGTTCCTGAAGCTCTATCACTGATATTAATCTATGATGCTGTTTTTATTCAATTAAAAGTATATACTATGGAGTTATAAAATCATTGTGTTGAAATGAATGGATGTTCTTTGGTTGAGAGGAACTAATATTAGTTAAGGTAGCTTCACGTGTCAATGTCTTACTTCCAATATCCTTTCTGTAAGTTGTCTAAGAAAAATTATTAGCGAAAAACTGTTTGTACATTAATTTTTATATAATACATGAAAATTATATACAGTGGCATGGGGACTATCCACAGAGTCCTGCATAACTCCATCTGGTAGAGATACCCACAACACCCAAAACTTTTACCTTGCCACGAGAGGACTACATGTCCTCTACACTTCCATGGGTAAAACCATCCACTCCAGATGTAACCCCATCACTTGCCACTTCTGGACTACCCTTTGAACATTATGAATATTCCATAGACTTTCATGTTTTGGAACTAGTACCTGCTAACTGTACAGAAAGCTTAATCTATAAAAAGAAACTGCATCTAACCTTGGTTAAGCTATGGACTACATTTTATATCTTATTTGAAACACTAAGTGGCCTAAGAAATGAACTCCAAACACCACTTACTTCATTCAAAATATTGCAAGCTAGGATAAGAACAAATAGAAATCCAAATACTTATAAAGCATAGCAATGAAGGCGGGGGATAAATATTCACACCAAAAAACAACAACAAATGATGTAACTCTGAGGTGCCTACATTTCACGAGAAAAGTGCAAACAATATAAATAATCAAGAGAAGATGAAAATTAAATTAAATCTTAATGGTCCCTGAGAAAAACAGCTTTGATGACTCACAAATCAATAATTTCAAAACAAGACTTTTAAATATATTAAAAGTACTCAAGTCTCTTGCCAACCCTAAAATGGCTCCCTTAATTAAGATATCTACTTCCCTGCTCCCATATCCACCCTTCCTCTATCCCAAACATCCCATTCTCCCAAGCTCTCCCCATCCTCCCCTTATCATTTTTCTCTCCTCATCTCCCCTTACCCCCACTAAACGCCCACCCCCAAATTCCCAATTTTTGCCTGGCAATCTTGTCTGCTTCCAATATCCAGGAGGATAAATATATGTTTTTCTTTGGGTTCACCTTCTTATTTAGCTTCTCTTGGATCATGAATTATAGGCTCAATGTCTTGGCTAGAATCCACTTATGAGTGAGTACATACCATATTCATTTTTGGGGGGGTTTGGATTACCTCACCAAGGATAGTGTTTTCTATTTCCATCCATTTGCATACAAAATTCAAGATGTCATTGTTTTTTTACTGCTGAGTAGCACTCTAATGCAAATATATTTCACACTTTCTTTATCCATTCTTCCATTGAGGGGCATCAAGGTTGTTTCCAGGTTCTGGCTGTTACCAATAATGCTGCTATGAACATAGTTGAACAAATGCTTTTGTAGTATGATTGAGCATCTCTTGGGTATATTCCCAAGAGTGGTATTGCTGCGTCCTCGGGTAGGTTGATCCGGAATTTCCTGAGAAACAGCCACACTGGTTTCCAAAGTGGTTGCACAAGTTTGCATTCCCACCAGCCATGGATGAGTGTTCCCCTTACTCCACATCCTCTCCAGCAAAGGCTATCATTGGTGTTTTTTTATTTTAGCCACTCTGACAGGTGTAAGATGGTATCTCAAAGTTGTTTTGATTTGCATTTCCTCATCGCTAAGGAGGTTGAGCATGACCTTAAGTGTCTTTTGGCCATTTGAACTTCTTCTGTTGAGAATTCTCTGTTCAGTTCAGTGTCCCATTTTTTTAATTGGGTTAATTAGCATTTTAAAGTCTAGTTTCTTGAGTTCTTTATATATTTTGGAGATCAGACCTTTGTCTGTTGTGGGGTTGTTTAAGATCTTCTCCCAGTCAGTCGGTTGCCTTTTCCCATCGTTTAACATCTATAAATGGATAGTAAAATTTGGTATTTATATAGATTTTATGCAGAATTAAAGAGAATTGAAACTGGCAGATGACTAGATCTAGCTTGAAGTTTTACCATGAGTGAGATAGCCCAGGTCTAGAAAGACAAAGACTTAATATTCTCATAGATATGGGAGTGTTAAAATTGAATCTTTAGAGGTCTGTATTTAATTCAGAGTATGCATAGACTTCAAAGAAATAATGACATCTTTAAAGCAGAGGAGGGGCATAGATGAACACAGTGATACATATGAGGGGAAAATCAGAAAGATGGGGAGAAGAATCAAGAGGGGAGGACAGAGGAGAGTGTAGGGGAGGGAAAATTAGCTTTAGAATATTTGTTTTGACATAATAATCTTCCATTTGACTCGTGTTTTTACAAATGACAAGACTCTTATATGGGTAAATACTGTTCTATCATATTTTCCATATTTATTCATCATTTGGTATATACCGAAATTGTTTCTGTTTCTGGGAATAAACTCATGGACTTAGTTCGGTTTATGAAAATAAAATATATTAGTGGAGAAATAACTCTTGACTAGTCAATTTCCCAAGTCTTAGATGAAGTATAAGCTCCTGATATTTAATTATATTCTAAAATAAAAATTAACAACATAAGGGAGCCATTTTAGGGTTGGCAAGAAACTTGGCCCTAGAGGGGATCCCAGGTGTCCACGGGGTTGTCTCCAGCTAGGTCTTTGGGCAGCAGAGGAGAGGGTGCCTGAACTGTCCTTGCCCCACTATCACACTGATGATTATCACGAATATCACCGTAGAATCTTCGTTTGGCTACAAATGGAGATAGAGACAGAGACCCTCATCAGAGCAAGGACTGAGCTCCCAAGGTCCACTTGAAGGGCAGAAGGAGGGAAAAGATGAGCGAGGAAGTCAGGACTGCTGGGGGTTAGTTCATCCACTGAGGCAATGTGGCTGTTCTAATGAGAGCTCACCAAATCCAGCTGGACTGGGACTAAACGAACATTTGATCAAACTGGACTCTGATTATGGCTGACAATGGGGACTGACTGAAAAGCCATTGATAAAGGCCCTGGGACTTGTTTCTACTGCATGTACTGGCTTTTTGGGACCCTAGTCTATTTGGATGCACAGCTTCCTAGGCCTGGATGTAGATGGGAGGGCCTTGGACTTCCCACAGGGCAGGATTCCCTGCCCTCTCTCAAGTAGGTAGGGAAAGGGAGGAGGATCAGTGGGGGAGCAGGAGGGGAATGGGAGGAGGGGAGGACGTGTAAATTTTTGAATGGAAAAAATAAAAACAAAAGAAAGCCTTATTTGTGGAGAAACAACAGCAACTGGATATATTACTTTAGTTTTCAGCAATACATGAAAATATTCATAATAAGAAAAATAAAACATATGTTCTGCAATTAGACAAACATAAAAGCTTCATTTCCCATTTCTAACTAATAATATTTTACAGAAATTAATTGTTATTCTATTATGTTAAACTCTAGTCATCAGTTTTTCACATAAATTAATGATAGAATTTGAAAAAAAAATACATTGCCAGAGGACATTATGAAGATAGTGTTCAGAATATTTATTAAGTACTTAACATAATGTCTTCTGGCACAGAATTAAAATTAATTAAATGTTGCTGAGGTCTTGATTCATAATACTCTCTGAAAGTAACTCTAGGAAAGGTTAGTAATAAAATAGTTTTAATTACTTCAGTGTGCATTTGATGGACAGTTACTTAAGAAATACTGACATACTGCATGTCCCTGAATTTCCTTGGAACTAAACAAGTGTAGCTAAGTTTCTTAAAGCTAAGTTTCTTCTTTAAGGCAAGTCCTCATCAGTTCTTCACATTATGTAAGTAGATTATCAGGTTAACCCTTGTTTATTCACATTAGTTTTGTATGACTTTCAAGACTACATATGGTGTACATATATTCAAAATAAAATTCTGATAAATATCTGCACATTCTACAATGTGAAGATACCTGTTAGTATTTTAAAAGTTGAACAGTATCACTGTAAATCTCAGTACATAATACATTTATTATATACCAAAAATTATATGTCACTGACAAGTATTAGATTGAACTATGTATGGAATACCATTTTGTTTACTATATAAATCAAATATTGTTAATTTAATATGAATACAAATTAATAAAATTTCAAACCTTTCTTACTAAAATTTTTACTCAGTGAAGACAATATGACCATAGAGTATACATACACATAATAAAATTATTATTACAGCCAGCAAATAATCACATCTATTTGTTCAAATCATTATTGTTATCTTATGATGAAGGAAACTGAACCAATTTTAATGCAAATAGTTATATATAATAATATCTATCTGCCTAAATCATTATTGTTATCTTATGATGAAGGAAATTGAACTAATTTAATGCAAATAGTTATGTGCAATGCCTCTCAAAACCTTCCATTTTACAGAAAATAAGTGTCTTTTTCTTTAAAAATTGGTACATTGGACTGATAAACAAATCATGATTCATAAGTTGTGTTACACTAATTAAGACTTTATGACAATTTCGATTTGTGAAAAGTGAGAAACAGATTTAAAGTTAATTGCATCTAATCACTAAGAAGGAAAATTTCAGTTAGTGTTCTGTATTAATATTTTTTACTAAGATATATAATTCTTATTTAAAAATAAAAAAAATCAGCTAGAATCCTAACACTGATTTTTAGACATATATTTAGTGAGTTGTCATGATGGAATACAATTATACTTCCACCATTACTTTTTAATAGAATTTTTTTTACAGAGATCAAAATCAGCAGTTGAATGCTTTAGGAATCAATGGGAATATTTTATGATATTTCCAAATTCTCCTTCTATATTCTCAAAATCAACATTTTTTCTAGCAGTCCAACATAGTGAACTTCACTCATCTTCAAATCCTTTATTCCATTTCTCTAAATCTGCTTATTCAAATGCTTGCAGTTCTAGTCTGTAAGAAGCCCTCAAATCATTGTTTATCTCATCATTCTACCTTCCGATGCTTTTCACTTTAAAATTTTACCAGATTTAGATTTATAAATCTGAAAAGTTCACATTTTTTATAACTTTATAGAATTAAATAAAATCTAGTATAATGTACAAAGAACTTTAATAAGGGCTCTAAGATATTATTCTAAATCCATGTTCTGATGATATTATAGTATTGGCAAAAATGAAACAAAACAAAATATCAATAACTGCAGTCAAGTCAAACTATCTTGGCATATATATATATATATATATATATATCTATATATATATATATATATATACTATCTTCACTGAATATTTATATTTACTATAGTTAAAAGAACTAATGTATACCAATAGATAGTAGAGAAGTTGCCCTTAATTTTAATCAGGATTTTATGCAATGAAAAATTTGACTCCACATTTTCATCTTATAAGATTTATTTATCTCTAGTCAAATGTATGAATATTTACCCTTCATATATTGTAAGTGTGACAGGTTCCCTTAGAGGTCAAAACACAATGGCAAATTTCCTTAAAATGGAGTCACAGACCATTTTGAACTGCCATGTTATTGCTGGGAATCCCTGGAAGAACAGCATGTATTTTTAACACCTAAGCTATCTCTCCAGCCCCAGACTCTGAAATTATTCATAGCTTTCTTAAAATGTATCATATATTTTATGAATTTGAAGTCTTCACTCTATCATGGTATTATTTATGCCAAATATTAACTAGTATATCTATACTAAGTATGATCTAGGAGTGCAATTACATTCAAAAAATTGAATGTGCATTTCAATTTGCCAATAATTTTACAGTAAAATATGGGATTTTTAAATGTCTATTAATTATCAGAAAAGTTATATTAGAATATAGCTGAACAAATTGTACAAACATATTCTCTTAAATAAATAGTGCAAATAGATCATTGGCAGTAGATAACATTTTCATATATGAAAATATATGGAGAATATACTTTAAATAAAATTCATTTAAAAAATTTACCTGGCAGTAGAAATCATTTTGAAACTGAAAAACTGATCTTGAATAAATTACAGTATCATCAGGGGAAAAATAATTTTGTTTCCCAGCACAACATTACATGGATTATATAGTAGGTAATTATTTTCTTGGCTTGGAAAACTGGGAATTAGACATTCAAATATTCTAAGACATCTCAGAATTACTAGGTGAGCTAAACCTCAGTGTAAAGGTAGTATTTACAGCTTATATAGTATTTCCCTAATACTTTGAATTATTGACAGTAGAAGAATTTTGTTATGGCTGTGCAAATAATCTTTTGTAATGTTAGTGTTCTTTTCTTTATTCAAGCAAGGTAGCTGAATGTTAAAGAAATTGAGATGCCATTATAAAGTGGGAATATAAAGAGTGAATGGCAGCATGGGCAGAAAAGCCTTCCATGCTTCTCCCATCCACCAACTTCTGAGATAGGTGGGAGAGCTGACACTGAGGCCCTAAGAGGGGAGAGTTAGCCTGAAAAGTCCACTGTTGCAAGACAATGCAGAAGAGCTCACTCTGGTGATGAGTGCAAGGTAGAGCAAGATGGCTGACCAATCCTACAACTATGCAGGCCCAGATCCAGTGTTATGGGTTGGCCCACCCCAATATCCACCCCTTCTGTGATCTACTGGAGCACATGAAGGGACCAATCCTGCAGACACAAAGCTGCAGGATTTCCACAACACAGGGCAACAGCAGGATAACCAAGAGGAGTACCAGTGAGGGTCCTGCATCTATAGAATAGCAGAAACTAGAGGCTTCCAACCAGAACAATGACTCATTGCAAGGAACACTTGAAAATTAAGATGTATGGACAAAAATGTTTACTGTGTAACTCAGTACTCCACACTGCATTTTCTGTGAGAACTTTTTCCTTTTCTTTTCTCTTCTTGTTTTTTTTTTTTCTCTTAAATTTTATCAGAAGGGCAGAGGGCAGATACGCAGGGACAGGAAATAAATGGGATCGAAATGCATGATGTGTTGTAAAGTAAGGCAGAGTAAAATAAAATAAGAAATGCATGATGTGAAAGACACAAAAACTAAATAAAATAAATTTTAAAGAGTATTTCTAAAGTAGCTACTTCAATGCTATTTTGTCTTCAACTATATCAATACAAGTTTATATAAGTTTGTTTTAAACAAACATGCATGCCTACAATTTGTAATTAAAACAAACTCTAAATGTACACATTATTAACCCTATGATGACTGTGGAACTGCTTAATTTTATCATCCATCTAAAACTGTTTTAGAAAAAAACTACATATAAAACTATATTATACTTTAGTTTTATAGTATTGTTTCTCACTTCACAAGAATTTATAAACACAGATTGTGATTTATATGAAATTATAGCCAATTTTGTACATAGGAATGCTCACATAATTTGTGATTAGTTGCATATGTGTATGTGTGTGTGTGTTATGCATGCATGTGTAGGCCATAAAGCAATACTGAGTATCTTTCTCAATTGTTCACTGAAGTTTTTAAGAAAGGCTATATCACTGAACCGGGAGCTCACACATTATATCATACTGGCTGACCCAAGGCTCAAGAGATCATAGGTATCTGCCTGTGTCTGCACCCTGCTTGGGGGCTACAGATATATGCCATTACATGCAACTTGTAAATGGGAGATAGGGAGCAAACTGAAATCCACATGAAAGCACTTTAACAATTAATTCATCTCTCCAGCCCTATTATAGTGCATTTTCAATGCAACTAGCTTCCTACATAAAAATTAAACTTAATCGAATCTGTTTCAAGAGGGATTTTTTTTTTTTAGGTAAAATAACTAGTGTAGCATGGTAGTGTCCTCCATATATTCTGTGGTGAGATTTCTAGCAAAAGATATTTGGAATCCACTGGAGTCTCCAATTGGTTCCATTGAGTTACCTTGCTATATAAAAATCCTGTAATGAAACTGAAATAAAATATTTAATCTTAGTTTCATAGAGGAAAACAGATTGGGATTGTTGCTAAGCAGTTGGCTGCTTTTCTCAATGTAGTATTAATAACTGTACTGCCAAAGTTGACAATTGAAAATGTAAAATTTCTGTCAGTGGACTTGTTTTCCAAAGGATCTTGAGCAGTCCAGTCACAACAGCTCCATTTCAACTTTATCACCTACATTACAATTTTATTCCTCAGTCCTAATGAATTCTCAAAAGCCAGTAAAATAGTGTTGTGATAGTCCCTCTCCCCACTGTTAGGAGTCCTACAAGAGGACCAAGCTGCACAGCTGTCACATATATGCAGAGTGTCTAAGTCAGTACCATGTAGGCTCCCTGATTGTCAGTTCCATTTCTGTGAGTTCCTATGAGCCCATGTTAGTTGATTCTATGAGTTTTCTTGTGATGTCCTTGAGCCCTGTCGATCCTATAATCCTTTCTTCCCCTCTTCTGCAGGGTTCCCTGGTCTCTGCTTAGTGTTTGGTTGTGGGTCTCTATATCTGATTCCATCACTTTCTGAATAAAGATTCTCCGGTGATATTGGTCTAAGCACTAACCTTAGCACACACCAAAGACAGGACAAACTATAAGTTGAAAGTTATGTGGCTGGGTTCCTTTCATACTTCCTTCACTTTAAGTTTTGCCTGGTAACAAAAGATAGCTATTTCAGTGTACCTGTCTGCTATTGCTAGTAGTCTTGCCTGGGGTCATCCTTGTAGATTCCTGACTATTTTTTTTTTTACAATCAGCTTTTACCTAACTCCAAATCCCCTCCCCTGATTTCTAGTAGTCTCTTTCTTTACTCTGCCTATCTGCCCTCCCCAACCTAATCACTCATATTCACATCCCCACCCACTGCAGTCCACTCACAAAAATCTCTTCTATTGCCCTTTCCAGGAAGAGCTGGGTGTTCCCCCATGAATCCTCCTTGTCTCCTAGTCTCTATGAATCTTTGGATTGTGGCATAGTAATCCTTTATTTCACAGCTAATATCCACTTATGTATGAGTACATACCATATTTGTATTTCTCTGTCTGGGATAACTCACTCAGGGTGATCTTTTAGTTCCATCTGTTGGCCTTTACATTTCCTGGTGTTCTTGTTTTTAACAGATGAGTAATACTACATTGAGTAAGCATACCATGTATTCTTTATCTGTTCCTCAGCTGAGGGACATCTGGCTAGTTTCCAGGTCCAGGATAATAGAAGAAAACTGCTATGGATATAGTTGAACAACTGTTTTTATCATATTGTTAAGCAGCCTTTAGATATATGGCCAAGAGTGATATGTTGTTGGAGGTCACTTGTTCGTTTCCCGGCCATCCAGACTCCTGATATAATCCCACAGACACTATATTATTTAAATCACTGCTTGGCCAATCACTTAAGCATATTGTTAGCTAGCTTTTTATATTTGGTTAACTCATTTCTATTATTTTATATTTTATTATGAGGCTTGTGGATACCTGCAAGGTTCCAGCTGGCAGTTTTCATCTTTCTCCTCTGGTGGCTCCAAAAATGCTCCTGACTTTGCCTTCTTTCTCCCAGCATTCAGTGTAGTTTTTCCCATCTAGCTCTGTTCCCCTATAGCTCTGCTATAGTCCCAAAGCAGCTTTTTTATTAATCAATTTTAATCACAGCATACAGAAGGGAATCTTACATCACCTCAACGTTTTCTATCTAAATTAAAAAGAAGGTTTTAACTTTAACATATTAATATTAACATACAAAACAGGTATCAAGCAAGAATTATAGTTATGGCCGGGCGGTGGTGGCACACGCCTTTAATATCCCAGCACTCGGGAGGCAGAGGCAGGCGGATCACTGTGAGTTCGAGGCCAGCCTGGTCTACAAGAGCTAGTTCCAGGACAGGAACCAAAAGCTGCGGAGAAACCCTGTCTCGAAAAAAAAAAAGAATTATAGTTATGGCATTTATCCACTTTATCTTTTATCATAATTAAGGAAAACTATAACTATTCTTCAACTCCATCTAAGACTCCAGAAGGATATAATATTACCTAAGTAAATATTAAGTGCATTGTAAGCAACTTTCAAAACTCTAAATTGACAGAGACATCTCACTGCCTGAACAGCCAAAATTCTTCTGTTATATTGGAGTATCCATGTTCAGCCTACAGGTCCATAGTATCCAGCAGACTTTTCCAAGAAGCAGGAAATTTCAAAGACAACTCTGCCTATATCGGCAGTTTGTTAGTCACATTTTTCTTTGTCCTGCAGAATGTCTAGCAGAATCTTTCATGACTCAGGGACCCTGAAGGACCATCTCACCTTTAGGCAAGTTCAGCAGTCAATTCTCTGCAGGTCCTGAATGTCCAATTCATACAGAATAACATCAAGCAGTCCAGGCAAGAGCACTTTCTTGCCCAAATGGCTAACCATCTCTATCAGTAGCCTCTTCAATGCCCATCATTGGTAATTGGTGCTGCCAGGAGCAGATGTATCTCATTGTCATGAAAAGTCCTAAGTTATTAAAACATTTTAAAGGGAATATTCTGTAGTAGTTGAAAGAT
>NW_004949111.1:1472716-1474950 GCF_000317375.1 Microtus ochrogaster
TTATCTCTTTGCTATTTTTCTTCTCTCTCCCAAGCCTATGTACATTTTTAAACACACTGTGTCTTGTTTAGAGGTCTTTTATGTCTGGATCTGTCCTACTCTGTGTCTGAAATTCTTTTCTATCCAGGAGCACTTTTTAAAATGTTAAGCAGCTAGGCATTGTTACTAAGACTAAGGCTGCTTTGCCTTTGGGCTCTACTCAGTCCAAGACAGCCTGTCAGAGTTCTGTTTAGCATGAGCCATGCTCACAGTCCCATTTCCAGGCACACAGCAGGTCTATGTTTTCCTTAAGCAAGTTGTAACACTCTGCTCACAAACCCCATTTAAATGCTCTGTAGGCAGAGCTCCCAAAAGAGTCAAAATTCATGCTAACAGCATAGCCCAGGAAACCTCTGCTGATTAAAAAACATGTAGACTTTTGGGTTTTATTTTGTTTTGTTTTTCTTTTGTTGTTTTTTTTTCTTTTTTCTTTTTTTCTTTTCTTTTTCCCTTTTTTCTTTTTTTTTTTTTACTACTGCTGAATCAGGAAGGCCTCTCTTAAAGGAGCTGTCACATGCCGCCAGCAAGCAGAGCCCATATGGAAAAGAAAATGCAGCTAAAATTTGTTTTTTATTGTATAGAATTCATTTCCAAGCCCTCTCAGTTTTTATGTGGATTGAGATAGCATACATTGAAGCACCAATTTATTGTTGGAGGCCACTTGTTCATTTCCCAGCACCCAGACTCTTGAAGTAATCACATAGAAACTATATTATTTAAATCACTGCTTTGCCAATCATTTAAGCATATTGCTAGCTAGCTTCGGTTAATCCATTTCTATTATTTTATATTTTATTATGAGACTTGTGGCCTACTGGCCAGGTTCTGACTGGCAGCTTGCATCTTTCTCCTCTGGAGGCTCAATGGCATCTCCTGACTCTGCCTTCTTTCTCGCATCATTCAGTTTAGTTTTCTCCACCTAGCTCTGTTCCGGTATAGCTCTGCTATAGGCCCAAAGCAGCTTTTTTATTAATCATTGTTAATCACAGCATACAAAGGAAATCTCCCTTTGTATATAGCTGGGTATAGCTGGGTCTTGATGTAGATTGATTGCAAATTTTCTGAGAAACTGCCACTGATTTCCAAAGTGGCTGTACAAGCTCGCACTCCCACCAGCAGTGAAGAATCATTCATCGTGCTCCACATCCTCACCAGCATGAGCAGTCACTTGGGGTTTTTGATCTTATATATTTTTGCATGTATAAAATGTATAAAATGCAATCTGAGAGTTGTTTTGATTTGTATTTACCTGATGGTTAAGGATGTTGAACATCTCCTTAAGTATTTCTTAGTTATTAGAAATTTGAATGTTGAGAATTTTCTGTCTAGATCTGTACCCTATTTATAATTGCAATTTTTAGTTTGTTGATGCCTTACAAAAACTTTTCAGTTTTCTGAAGACCCATTTATTAAGTGATGATCTTAGTGGCTGAATTATTGATTTTTTATTCAGAAAGTAGTCTACTGTGAAGATGAGTTCAAAGCTATTTCCCACCTTCTCTTCTACCAGGTCCAATGTATCTAGTTTTATATTGAGGTATTTGATCCACTTGGATGTGAGTTTTCTGTAGGGTGTTGTGGATCTATTTGCATTCTTCCACATGCCAATGTCCAAATAGACCAAGGCCATTTGGTAAAGATGCTTTCTTTTTTGCTTTGTATACTTTTACCTTATTTATCAAAAATCAGGTATCTATAGGTCTTTGGTATTATATCTGGGTCTTTAATTCAATTCCATTTATCCACCTAAATTTTTATGCAAATATCATATGGGTTTTATTGCTATAGCTCTATTGTAGGGCTTGAAATCAGGGAGGTTGATATCTCCAGATGTCCAGAAGTTCCTCTATTGAAAAGGATTATTTTAGCCATCCTATTTATTTATTTATTGCTTTTCCATATTAAGTTTAGTATTGTTCTTTCAAGATCTGTAAATAATTGAGTTAGGATTTTAGTGGGGATTGCATTGAATCTATAAATTACTTTTGATATAATGGCCATTATTACAATGTTAATCATACCAATCCATGAGCATGGGAGATTATTCCATATTCTGACATCTTCATTAATTTCCTTCTTGAAAGACTTGAAGTTCTTGTCATACGGGTTTTACACTGGCTTGGTTCAGGCTACATCGAGATATTTTGTATTATTTGTGGCTATTGTGAAGGGTATTGTTTCTCTGATTTTTTTTT
>NW_004949111.1:1475740-1476923 GCF_000317375.1 Microtus ochrogaster
TTTGAATAGTATTGGTATTAGATCTTCTTTGAATTCTGATAGAATTCTGCATTAAAAACCGTTTGACCCTGGACTTGTTTTTGATTAGGTGTCTTTTAATGACTTCTATTTCATTAGAGATTATCAATCTATTTAAATTGCTTACTTGATCTTGATTTAACTTAGGTAAGTAGTATCTATTAAGAAATTAGTTCATTTCTTTTAGATTTTCCAATTTTGTAGAATATATGTTTTTGAAGTATGACCTAATAATTCTCTTGGATTTCCTTGTAGATTGATGTTTTTATTTCTGATATTGTTGATTTGGATGTTTTCTCTCTGCCTTTTAGTTAGTTTGGATAAGGGTTTATCTACTTTGTTGATGTTCTCAAAGAATCAACTCTTTGTTTCATTGGTTCTTTTTTATCTCTTCATTTGTATTTTATTGATTTCAGCCCTTGGTTTATTTCCTTCTGTCTGCTTCTCCTGGATGTGTTTGCTTCTTTTTGTTCTAGAGCTTTTTTGTGAGCAATTAAGTTACTAATATGGGATCTCACCAAATTCTTCATAAAGGCACTTAGTTGTATGAACTTTCCTCTTAGCAGTGCTTTTTGTGTTTTTTTGTTTCCCTTCCTTGAACCAATGGTAACTTACCAGAAAGTTTATCACTTTCCATGAGTTTGTCGGCTTTCTGTTTTCATTGAAATCCAGCTTTAAAACATGATAGTCTGATAAGATACTGGTGGTTATTTCAATTTTTTAATCTGCAGACATTTGCTTTGGGACAGAGTACATGGCCAATTTTGGAGAGGGTTTGATGAGGTGCTGAGAAGATGGTATAGTCTTCTGTGTTTGGGTGAAATATTCTGTAGATATTGTTAGGTTCATTTGAGTCATAACATCTTTTATTTCTTCTCTGTCTAGTTTCTGTCTGGATAAACTGTCTATTGGTGAGAGCATGCTGATAAAGTCTCCCACTATTACTATGTGGATCAATGTGTGATAAAGCTTCAGTAATATTTTGCTGACAGAGGTTTTTTTCCTGCCTTTTCCTGCAGTAGTTCAGTCCCCCCACACACACACATAAAAAAAAAAAAAACAACAACAACAGCGGTCTACATTAATTATCAATTGGTTGGCTTATTAGCTCAGGCTTCCTATTAACTCTTTTTTTTAATTTTTTATTGAGAAAAAGAAAAAAAAA
>NW_004949111.1:1478868-1483082 GCF_000317375.1 Microtus ochrogaster
GAGACACACTTGCCTCTAGCAAACAGAGCCCACTTAAGAAAATACTGATACCAAGGAGCCATGTTTATCTCTGCTCTTTTGTGACTAGAATTATTTCCTATGCTCTCACAGGTTTTGTAGATGTAGTTGTCCATATTAGTGCCATTTGTTGACAGAGGTTTCTGTCCTGCCAGGTCCCTCAGCCATTTAGTCCTAAAGAAACACACAAAGGCCTACATTAATTATAAACTGGTTGGCCTATTAGCTCAGGCTTCTTATTAACTCTTATACCTTACATTAACCTGTAATTCCTATCTGTGTCAGCCTTGTAGCTGGTACCTTTTATTAGTGAGGCATTCTCATCTTGTGTCCTCTGTGTCTGGGTGATGACCATCAACTGATCCTTTCCTCTTCCTCGAACTCTCCTATTCTTATCATTCCACCTATACTTCCTGCCTGGATACTGGCCAATAAATTTGTATTAAACTAATACAAGTGGAAAATCTTTACAGTGTAACAAACCATTGTCCAACAGTACCATTTCTTTTATAAATGTGTGTGCCTTTACATTTGAGGCATAGATACCCAAACTGATACACTGTCTTGGGTGAATTTCTCCTTTGATGACTATAAAATGCCCTTCTCTTTCTCTTTTGATCAACTTTGATTGAAGTTTATCTTATTAAATAGTAGGATATCTACACTATCTACACTAACTTGCTTCTTTGGTCCATTTGATTGGAAAATCATTTTTTAATATATTGTTTAATCTACTTTGGCAATATATTTAACATCCTTCATCTTTCCCTGCTTCCTTTATGGTCTTTTGTGTCACTTCAACTCCATTTGGTTAGAGAACTAAACAAGACTGTCTGAGTAGGAATTTTAAATCTATTATAGAAAAGAATCTTTTTGTTCAGTGCTGATGGACTTCAAGTGACCTATACAAGAAGTTTTGCATAAAATTCAGATTTAGCATATAATTCACCCTGAAACGTTATGCAGAAATAAAGCTCAACAGTAAACATTTGCCAATATATCATTTCAATATGTGTGCATATATGTGCACAGTATAAATTATTTGAAAAGCAGTACACCTATTAGTAATATCTGTTTGCCTGTTGAAAAATTTTTCTGGCTAGGTCTGAAGCATTCCTTATAACTGTTGTTAGAAGCAAGAATAAAACACAAATTCAGTGACAATATCACTAAAATTTCTTTTCAGGGATTTGTAAATTTAATGAACCATTTTACTCTAGGCTTTAAAACTAAGAAAGAAAACAAAACATTAAATGGCTGTAGCACACATTACATTGTAAGTATTGATCTGCCTTGGAGGAAAAACAAGCTGTTGGAACTCACAATGGCAGTTTGGGGAAGACAATATCATATCAGAAATATAAAAGAAAATAAAATATATATTTCATATAAATATTATCTATATCATATGTAAATACTGAATATATACTTATATATTATAATATATCCAGGTGTTGTATAATGATTGGATGTTTCAACTTCTTTTGAGCCATAAACATGTAACTACCCATAATAAATCTATGTAAGATGTTTGTGTGTAAAATTAAGCATAAATCATAAAATTTAATGAATATGCTGAAGTTGAATTTTCATTTGTTAAATCTAGAGATATTGAAGCTAATATTGCTCTCTTTCCTCTTAAGAATATTTGATTTTAAATTTTTGAAATTAGTATGCAAAATAATTGTTTTCATTATCATACTCACATACATGTACTCTTGAAGATAGTGACAGTAAAAATGAATGGCTTAAGAAGTATTTAACCTGAAATAACCTCTACTATATATTCAGATGAAAACACTAAGTAAAAGTGGAATATTTGAAAAATTATTTCAGAGACAGTATTTTCAGCTTTAACTTGACAATAAAATCTTCAGCAGTTACAAAGAAATACTGTTCATGAATACTTATAGCTGCTTTATTATAATAACTTCAAAAGAAGAAAAAAGCTTTATAATTCACAGTAGATGACTAGTCTCAATATGAGTTATTACATGATACCAAATATTATAAAGTTGCAAATCCATATTAAATCTTCAGGAATTCATGCTGCATGAAAAAATATAACCCTAATGAATATATATGTTTGATATGTTTAAATGACAAGTTTATAGAAATAAAAAAGTGCATAGTAGTCTCTAGGTGTCACCGCCATGATCCAGGAGTAGAGAAGCAGGGTATAACAGTGTTTTGTGGTGTCAGAACTTTTCTCTATACCTCTACCAATGCTGGCATTCAATTTTGATTACTGAAGTGCACTCCTGCAAAACAGTACTATGGGGAAATATGAGGAAAGTCATATAGATAATTTCTGTATTTTGTGTTTTGTGTTTTTATCTATTCTTCAAGAATTTAATAGAGTGGTTTTTTTGGCAATATTCTTCCTCCTCTCTCCCCAATTGTCCCCTAATATTTGCGGTGAGCCTTTGTTTAAAAAAAATAAGTAGTTTAATTTAAAAGTGTATTTAGGAATGTTGTAACAATTTGGTGACTATAGGCAGCTGCTGACAAGCCTAATAATTTGAGTTTGGTTTCCAGGACTCACATGGTAGAAACAGAAACAATTCTGAACAGCTGTCCTCTGATCTTTACACTCACATCAATATATGTCCAGCTAGATAGATGCACAAACACACATAAATGCACACACACACACACACACACACACACACACATGTATAGAACATAGCACATGAAAACTGAACCTGAATATAACAGTTTTCCACATACTCCATATGAAAACACCTTTCATGAGACTACTGTAAAAATACTATGCCTTCAAAAGGATTAGGATGACATAGTGGTGTATGCCTGTATTCCCATATTGAGTTGCTGAAGCCAAGGGATAGCCACAAGGTTAAATATAGCCTGGTCAACATAGCACGTTTCCAGTCTAGAGCTGCACAATGAGCCTCTCTGTCTTCTCTGTGTGTCTCTGTAACTCTCTATGTCTCTATCTCTCTCTCTCTCACACACACACACATACCAAAGTGTTTTAAAACATCAGTATATTTATTAACAGAAGCAGTCATTACATTTGTATAAATTGAAGAAAACAACAAATCTGTAGTTTGATTGGACTACATAAAATGTATATCAGTTTAAAATAGAAAATTGTCTTTTCATTCAATTATTGTGTATCCATTTATACTACAGTCTGCTATAAAAAGTAAATAAGCAATAAATTATTGAGTACAGGGATTAACAAACATAATTACACAATAATTGTACATCTTTGTTTTAAGCCTACAATTACATTGCCAATATAAGAAGTTTCTAAAAATTAATCTCATATAAAAGTGATTTACCTAAATAAATCTTACCCTTACATTTCTATCAAATGCATTCACTATTCCAAACTTTCTCACAGATGTGTTTGTCCAAAGAAAGAATGGTGTGAAATTCTATCATTAGATAACATTACACCATACTGTGGAAAATCTCACGATACTGTTTTGTTTCCACTGTCAACAATACTCTGTGCTCCCATTGTTCTTTGGTAACCAGCTTTGTTATTTCAGGGAATAGGCAATCAAAGGCCAGTTCCCCAACATATATCCTATGGTAGTAAATCTTTGTCTAAACTGTCATTCAAGAATTTAAAACTATCCCCTCAAAATGTGTTAAGTCTGCTAGCCAATTATTAATAATTTCAATGAAATTTCAGCAGGGAATTGTTTTCATGATTACATGAGAAAATGCTGATTATTTCACTTTAAAAGACTGTCTTATTTCTTTTGCTAACTTTAAATTTACTGGATATTACAAATGAATTGCCAGATGTATTGAGGATTTATATGAACTATATAAGCTTTCAGACTTCGGTTTACATAACAGAAAAAATAGTTTGAAAAATCATTTAAGAATAAAATTCACAAGTTAATCATGTGGAAAGCACAATCATATTTGGAACACCTATACAGGACATTTCTGATTCATAATGGACAACTATATTATGTGAGTTTTCTAGCATTTCACATAAAATTGCAAATCATTAGATTTTATATATACAGATTACTACTGTGACATAACATTATATTTAGCACAATTTAATAACGTGAGGAAAAAGTTAAAATTCTTTAAGGTATAAGCAAGATTTCCTGGCCAGGCGGTGGTGGCACACGCCTTTAATCCCAGCACTTGGGAGGCAGAGGCAGGCGGATCTCTGTGAGTTCGAGACCAGCCTGGTCTACAAG
>NW_004949111.1:1484782-1485792 GCF_000317375.1 Microtus ochrogaster
ACCCAAAAAGATGAACATGGGATGTACTCACTCATAATTGGTTTCTAGCCATAAATAAAGGACATTGAACATATAATTTGTGATCCTAAAAAAGCTAACTAAGAAGTTGAACCCAGAGAAAAACATATAGTTAACCTCCTGGATATGGGAAGTAGACAAGATTGCCGGGCAAAGAATTTTGATTTATTTTAAATTAAAAGAATTAGAAATGGAAGTAGTCAAATGAATATATTACTGAAATTTACCAAACTATAGCTATATTGAAATGGTATGGCTAATTTCAGGTATTTGTCCGGCACACTGGAACCTTCTTTCAATATCAAGATGCATTATAGTTGGGAATATTTTTCCTTATATTGACTTTACAACTTTCACAAGTAAACATTTTTAATTTTAATTTTTTAAGTAATAAAACATCATTTTACCATGGGAGAAAATTGGGAACAACTTATATTTCTTTCTTTTAGTGTTAAAATAATTAAAAACTATTATATTATCTGCTAGTACTTCTTTGAGTCAACTGATTTAAATTCTTAAAATCTCTTATTTTGAAAAGTGTTTAGTAATTGTGAGCTTATATTGGTTCTCTTAGTCCTTAATCCTTGTTTGCATTAATAAATGGGTATACGCTGAATACTTTGAAGCCTTTCATGATGAGAAATAAGCTTTTTACTAAAAACATTTTAAGGAGCTGCAGAGATGGCTCCATATATAAGAGTTATTATTCCTTTCCTAAATGTCCCAAGTTTAGTTTTCAACACCAATATTATTTGGCTTAAACTGCCTGTAATTCAAGCTCCAGGGAAAACAATTTCCTCTTTCCTCAGTGGATGCCTGAATGCCCACATTAATTAAAAACACTATAAGTAAGTATGAAATAGAACTAACATATTTAATCAGAAACCTCTTTTGATTTTTTTATAAAATGAAAGAAATTTATTGTTATTATTTTTTGGTTTTTTGAGACAGGGTTCCTCTGTGGTTTTGGAGCCTGTCCTGGAACTAGCTCT
>NW_004949111.1:1486016-1488811 GCF_000317375.1 Microtus ochrogaster
AATTCCCAGCAACCACATGGTGGCTCATAACCATCTGTAAAGAGGTCTGGTGCCCTCTTCTGGCCTGCAGACATGCTCAGAGACAGAATATTCTATGCATAATAAATAAATAAATATAAAAATAATAAAATATGGCCTCTTAATATCACAATCTTTGTTAATTTTGGTTTTCTTTTAATTTAATTCTTAAAAATATTTTATAATTTTGGCTCAGTCTATTTCATCATTGAATGATTAACCCTTTTATTCAGATTGAAAACATAAAGTGCTTTCAAATTTAGAAAATAATCACTCCTTTCTTTTTAAATGTTTTCATCTTATATACATAAAGATTTTTAAATAAAACCTATATTTATAGTTCTTGTATTCTGTGTTTGAAAATAAACAAATATCATGTCAAATCTCAAATAAGCCATAATATTTTATCAGATCATCAAATGAAGTCAAGTAAGAGCTGTGAATTTTAAAAGTCCATACCTTTCATTTTAGTAAATTAATATTATAATTTATATCATTGTAGTCATATGAAATTTTTCTTGTTTATTCAACTGAACAAAAAATAAAAGTAACTGTAATTTTTTATTTACTAAAATTTTCATTATTTCTACACGCTTTTATAGTTAAACAGTTGATGGTGGAGGGCCACTTGTTCATCCCAGCCACCGAGAACTGAAATAATCACATAGAAACTATATTAATTAAATCACTGATTGACCCATTAGTGCTAGCTTCTTCTTGGCTAACTCTTATTATTAATTTAACCCATTTCTATTAATCTGTGTGTTTCACCATGTGGTTGTGGCTTACTGGCTAAAGTTCTGGCATCTGTCTCTGGAGGGGCTACATGGCATCTCTCTGACTCTACCACCTTTCTCCCAGGATTCAGCTTAGTTTTACCCCCCTAGCTCTGTTTCCTTTGGGCACAAACAGTTCCTTTATTTATCAATGATATTCACAGCATACAGAGGGAAATCCCACATCACCTCTCCTTTTCTGTTTAAATAAAAAAAGGAAGGTTTTAACTTTAACATAGTAAAATTACATATAACAAAAGAGGTATCAAGTAAGAATTATAGTTATAATATTTATATATACTTTATCTTTTATCATAACTAAAAAACTATAACAATAACTATTCTTCAATTCCATCAGCCTCCAGAAGGATATATGTAAGCCCATATTTCTACACTGAATGATAGCCAGACTTTCAGGCCACAGTTTGTGCCTGCCACACAGGAGGTGATCACCTCCCTTACAAAGGGTCAGAATATGCTAATGTTGTTTTGCTCCTCCTTTGTAATTTGGAAGACACCTGGGATAGAGATGCTAATTCAGCCTACATGACAGAGCTGGCATACAGAGCAGGAAGATAGGAAGACTTGACAGAGAGGGTAAAGAAAGTTGTGAACATGACTAAAGTCATTTACCTGGTTACCTAGGAAACAGAAAGGTAATGAATTTGCCCTCAGTTTACATTTTGCTTTAAAGGCTGTTTGGAGAATAAATACTAGAAATTTTCAGTATATAAACTTAGAAATTCATGAGGGATCACTGAGAATCTCACTTCTGAAAAAGACATATGAGTTGTGTCTTTAATCCCTTGCCTCCCCTCTGGTCTGGAGAAATAATGTATGGTCTAGGCTGGCACCAGACCACAACAGTTATAATATTTCCTAAGTAAACAGGAGGTGCATTGTAAGCAACTTCCAAAACTTGAGAATTGACAAAGACATCTCACTCACTGCCTGGACATTTATTCAAAGTTCTGTACCATTGGGGCATCCATCTTTAGCCTACAGACCCCTAGTATCTGACAGACTTTTCCATGAAGCAGGAAATTTCAATGACAGTTTTGCTTCTATTAGCAGTTTGTCAGTCACTTTCTTCTGTGTCCTGCAGAATATCTGACAGACTTTTTCATAAAGCAGAAACCCCAAATGATCATCTCACCTTTAGGCAAGTTCAGCAGTCATTTCTCTGTGGGTCCTGCATGTCCATTTCATCAAGCAGTCCAGGCAAGAGCTGTTTCTTGCCCAAATGGCTAATAAAATCCATAAGGAGCCTATTCAATGCCAATCAACCTCTTGAAGTAGCTTGGTGCTGCCAGGAGCAGATGTTTCTCACTGTCATGAAAAGTCCTAAGTTCTTAAACATTTTAAATGCCATATTCTGTAGTCTTTGAAAGGTTTGAAGAATCCCTATCCATCTGAAATACATCTCTATACAGCTAGAAAGTCTAACTAACATGACTACAAACTTGACTATTATAAATGATTATCTATTAGCCTATATTTCTTAACTATACATTCATTTTTAAATGAGCTGGACAAACACAATATCTTAATCAAGAGCAGAAATATGCAAATAAGAAAATTGACCTTAAATTTGTATCATATCCATATTTAAATGTAAATAAACATTTATAAACAATATTTGGGAATATGGGCATAGTTCTTCTCTAAACTGTTTCCTGCTGTTTATTGGGTGAAGTAATTTTTAGAGAGGTGTTCAAGGTGACTTTTTAGGGTATCTTGTTCCATCAAATCATATTAGTCTGGAAGGAATACATAGGTTCCCATCCTCTATGGAAACAAAAGAACCTCTTTTCCAAAGCAATGTATCCTTAAACTCAAATTCTGAAATCAAGATACCTTTAAAATATATATGTTGCTTTAGCTTTGCAGTCCATACAATGAATGTCTCTCTGTACTTAGCTCCTTTACAATCAAAAATTCAAAGAAAACACAATAGTATACATAATCCAGAGTCTCTGTGTATATTCCATCTTTATATGG